>NW_026014262.1:0-19359 GCF_020379485.1 Brassica napus | reverse complement strand
AAAACTCTTGGTGATTATCCACTACTTTATGTATTCAAAATCAGCTTCTACATCGCGATTCATCCTGGTTTGATTTGAAGACAAAGAAGTTGTTCATATTCCCAACTAGGAAACTGGAATCACCTGATTTGAAAGGGATAGCTTCTTCATCCTAATTCCTATGAGATTTTTGGTGTAGCCTGGATAGACTGTAACTCCCTGGATCTCTTGTAGGTGGGGTAATGCTTTGATATCCTTGCAAACAGAGAATCAAAGACTCGATCTGTATCAAGGCGTGTGGGTAGATGATAGATGATGATGATGGACTTTGCTAAGAGCTATGGATTGCTCAGAAGCTGTTTGCTACTCAAAGACACAAGATCACCTTGTATTGTCTAAGATGAGATTCACAAGAATTCCTTCCTTTAAGTGAGATCAATGTTCCTTAAGCTGAACAGAGAAAGCAAGAGATAAAGCAAGCAAAGCTGCTGGAAAATTCTTAGATTCAAAAGTTGAGAAAGCAAAGCTGCCCCCCATGTCTTAAAGAAATCGAACAGAAAACCCTAGAAGTAAACCAAGATGGTTTAATTCTAATTCTAATTTAATCTAATCCTAACTACCACGAAATGGTTTATTTTAAATCCTAATTGTCTTTGGTTTAAATTAAATGAAAGCCCCAAAACCAAAGCCCTTACAAAGCAATTAAATTAAACCAACAAGCTGGTTCTTCTTTGGTTTATGATGGGCCACGACTTGAACTTGATTTGGAGTGTCTCCTAATGAGCTTTAGATCCTCCACGTCCTGTTAGGCCAGCTAGAAAGCAAGTGGATCAAGATTCTGGCTGCAACTCTCTTTTTGGACCGAAAAAGCCTTATTTCGCCTAGATCCAAATATAGCCCAACCAGAAACTTCCTGACATGTTTCCTTGTTCTCCATACATATTTGGACGAGGTGAATGGTCTCCATAGCTCCTGTTAAGCTCAGTTGGTTGAATCCTCTTTGTTCAAGTCGTTTCAAGGCAGTACCAACAGTTCTTCTCTTCTCTCTATCCAGAACCTCATAGATCATGCCAATAAGAGTATGATACTGTCCATTAAACTGCACCATGATCAGTGGTATAGCTGACCCATACATTGGCTTCAATCCATTGATTCCAATCCTGATCAGGATCACACCATCCCCTCCTCCTTTAAAAGGATTGTCCTCAAATCCAAGCTCTGTAGGATGATAGAACCTTGATAATTTAACTCCAAAGTTCCTGACCTGGCCATGAGATATATCATCACCTCTCTAGTCTCTCCAGGATGAAACACAAAGCTCTGCAGTCCTTCTTCATGTCTCAGCAACATCTTGGAACTTTCCTCACTGCATGTGGCTTCTAAGGCAGATGATTTCTCCACTTTGTTGAGTTTGCAGTTGAATGCTTCTCTCCAGGATGATCCTACCCACACCTTCTCATGAACATGAGACCATGTACTCTCAGTTTAACATCCTTCTGGTCAGGTGGTCGTGTGGTTTGGTCCCCATACTCATCCTCCAGTTCTGGCTTTCTTTAACCACCACCAGTTCCTGTTTATCTCTTCTCAGCTTGTTCTGGTCAGTTATGAACCTGATAAAGGACGTGTTACCTCCTGACTCTCCTTCATTCTCTCTGCAAATAGTTTTAATCATACCATTCTCTCTCCCTTTAAAAGATTTGACCACAAATCTTGTTTTTCAAGAGTGAATGAACCTTGCAAATTGAGCTTGTATGCAGTTGCTTTCTGATCCCAATTTGTTTATTTCTTCTAACCATACACAAGCTTCCTCCTGGTTCAAAAACAACTTGTTGCAGGCCCTTAACAACTCTCAGATGTTCCACTAAGCTGAGCTGAAGACATACCAAAGGTCTGATTAGTAACTCACAAGCTAAAGACTTAAAGTTATCACCTTGCTCAACAGTAGGAAGCACCAATTCAAGAGCTTTAGATGACCCTCCAGGAACTTTTCTTCTTGTTTTATTTGATCAGGCACGTGGCCACACTCAGCTTCTGCAAACTTCTGCCTCCTCCTCGAGTTTTAAACCAAGAGTTGTTGGTTCTGGTTCAGTTTTATGACTCTCCTCAATCTGTTTTATTGGAGAAGCTAATATAGAAGCTTGCAGCTTTTCCTCCTCTTGTTTCAATGATAGAACAGGAACCACAGATCTTCTCTCAGCCGGTTTTAATGGCAATTCAGACCAATAGGCAGGCTGATCTAAAGTAGTAAGCTTTGTTGCTGCTTCTGGTTTTAGTTTTGGAAGTTTCCACTGCAAGACAAACCTCTTCTTCATCAAGGTCTTCATCTCCACCCATGAAATAATTTGTGGTTTTTTTTCAAATCTCCTAGTCTGAGAAACTCTCTGCCACCATGAGAATGCACTTCCACAGAGTCCATTGACTGCTAGACATACCTTTCTTTTCAGTGTAGTATATGGAGTCCAAAGAGAAACTCCATCTTCTTTTCCCAATCAAGGTATGCCTCTGTATCAATCTTTCCATAGAAGAATGGAGTTGTAAGCTCTTGTTCATATCCAGACATAAAATACAGCTTGTCAACTGATAGATTTCGTGCTCCCTTGTTAAAACTTCAAACCCTAACCCTCAAGAGGCTCTGATACCACTTGGTGTAGCCTGGATAGGACTGTAACTCCCTGGATCTCTTGTAGGTGGGTAAATGCTTTGATAATCCTTGCAAACAGAGAATCAAAGACTCGATCTGTATCAAGGCGTGTGGGTAGATGATAGATGATGATGATGGACTTTGCTAAAGAGCTATGGATTGCTCAGAAGCTGTTTTGCTACTCAAAGACACAAGATCACCTTGTATTGTCTAAGATGAGATTCACAAAGAATTCCTTCCTTTAAGTGAGATCAATGTTCCTTAAGCTGAACAGAGAAAGCAAGAGATAAAGCAAGCAAAGCTGCTGGAAAATTCTTAGATTCAAAGTTGAGAAAAAGCAAAGCTGCCTCCCTCATGTCTTAAAGAAATCGACAGAAAACCTAGAAGTAAACCAAGATGGTTTAATTCTAATCTAATTCTAATTTAATCCTAAACCCACGAAATTGGTTTATTAAAATCCTAATTGTCTTTGGTTTAAATTAAATGAAAGCCCAATAACCAAAGCCCTTACAAAGTAATTAAATTAAACCAACAAGCTGGTTCTCTTTGGTTTATGATGGGCCACGACTTGAACTTGATTTGGAGTGTCTCCTAATGAGCTTTAGATCCTCCACGTCCTGTTAGGCAGCTAGAAAGCAAGTGGATCAAGATTCTGGCTGCAACTCTCTTTTTGGACCGAAAAAGCCTTATTTCGCCTAGATCCAAATAGCCCAACCCAGAAACTTCCTGACATGTTTTCCTTGTTCTCCATACATATTGGACGAGGTGAATGGTCTCCATAGCTCCTGTTAAGCTCAGTTGGTTGAATCCTCTGTTGTTCAAGTCGTTTCAAGGCAGTACCAACAGTTCTTCTCTTCTCTCTATCCAGAACCTCATAGATCATGCCAATAAGAGTATGATACTGTCCATTAAACTGCACCATGATCAGTGGTATAGCTGACCCATACATTGGCTTCAATCCATTGATTCCAATCCTGATCAGGATCACACCATCTATTCCACTTCCTAATGATTATCCACTACTTTATGTATCAAAATCAAGCTTCTTACATCGCGATTCTTCCTGGTTTGATTAGAATGACAAAGAAGTTGTCATATTCCCAAACAGGAAAACTGGGATCACCTGATTTGAAAGTGGTGATAGCTTCATCCTAACTCCTATGAGATTTATTCCACTTCTATGATTCTCCACTACTTTATGTATCAAAATCAAGCTTCTTACATCGCGATTCTTCCTGGTTTGATTAGAATGACAAAGAAGTTGTCATATTCCAAACAGGAAAACTGGGATCACCTGATTTGAAAGTGTGATAGCTTCTTCATCCTAACTCCTATGAGATTTATTCCACTTCCTAATGATTCTCCACTACTTTATGTATCAAAATCAAGCTTTTACATCGCGATTCTTCCTGGTTGATTAGAATGACAAAGAAGTTGTCATATTCCCAAACAGGAAAACTGGGATCACCTGATTTGAAAGTGGGATAGCTTCTTCATCCTAACTCCTATGAGATTTTTCCACTTCCTAGTGATTCTCCACTACTTTATGTATCAAAATCAAGCTTCTTACATCGCGATTCTTCCTGGTTTGATTAGAATGACAAAGAAGTTGTCATATTCCAAACAGGAAAACTGGGATCACCTGATTTGAAAGTGTGATAGCTTCTTCATCCTAACTCCTATGAGATTTATTCCACTTCCTAATGATTCCCACTTTATGTATCAAAATCAAGCTTCTTACATCGCGATTCTTCCTGGTTTGATTAGAATGACAAAGAAGTTGTCATATTCCAAACAGGAAAACTGGGATCACCTGATTTGAAAGTGGGATAGCTTCTTCATCCTAACTCCTATGAGATTTATTCCACTTCCTAATGATTCTCCACTACTTTATGTATCAAAATCAAGCTTCTTACATCGCGATTCTTCCTGTTTGATTAGAATGACAAAGAAGTTGTCATATTCCCAAACAGGAAAACTGGGATCACCTGATTTGAAAGTGGATAGCTTCTCATCCTAACTCCTATGAGATTTTCCACTTCCTAATGATTCTCCACTACTTTATGTATCAAAATCAAGCTTCTTACATCGCGATTCATTCTGGTTTGATTAGAATGACAAAGAAGTTGTCATATTCCCAAACAGAAAAACTGGGATCACCTGATTTGAAAGTGGGATAGCTTCTTCATCCTAACTCCTATGAGATTTATTCCACTTCCTAATGATTCTCCACTACTTTATGTATCAAAATCAAGCTTCTTACATCGCGATTCTTCCTGGTTGATTAGAATGACAAAGAAGTTGTCATATTCCCAAACAGGAAAATGGGATCACCTGATTTGAAAGTGGGATAGCTTCTTCATCCTAACTCCTATGAGATTTATTCCACTTCCTAATGATTCTCCACTACTTTATGTATCAAAATCAAGCTTCTTACATCGCGATTCTTCCTGTTTGATTAGAATGACAAAGAAGTTGTCATATTCCCAAACAGGAAAACTGGGATCACCTGATTTGAAAGTGGATAGCTTCTTCATCCTAACTCCTATGAGATTTTTCCACTTCTAGTGATTCTCCACTACTTTATGTATCAAAATCAAGCTTCTTACATCGCGATTCTCCTGGTTTGATTAGAATGACAAAGAAGTTGTCATATTCCCAAACAGGAAAACTGGGATCACCTGATTTGAAAGTGGGATAGCTTCTTCATCCTAACTCCTATGAGATTTATCCACTTTGGTGATGATCCACTACTTTATGTATCAAAATCAAGCTTCTTACATCGCGATTCATCCTGGTTTGATTGAATGACAAAGAAGTTGTCATATTCCCAACAGGAAAACTGGGATCACCTGATTTGAAAGTGGGATAGCTTCTTCATCCTAACTCCTATGAGATTTATTCCACTTCCTAATGATTCTCCACTACTTTATGTATCAAAATCAAGCTTCTTACATCGCGATTCTTCCTGGTTTGATTAGAATGACAAAGAAGTTGTCATATTCCCAAACAGGAAAACTGGGATCACCTGATTTGAAAGTGGGATAGCTTCTTCATCCTAACTCCTATGAGATTTTTCCACTTCCTAGTGATTCTCCACTACTTTATGTATCAAAATCAAGCTTCTTACATCGCGATTCTTCCTGGTTTGATTAGAATGACAAAGAAGTTGTCATATTCCCAAACAGGAAAACTGGGATCACCTGATTTGAAAGTGGGATAGCTTCTTCATCCTACTCCTATGAGATTTATTCCACTTCCTAATGATTCTCCACTACTTTATGTATCAAAATCAAGCTTCTTACATCGCGATTCTTCCTGGTTTGATTTAGAATGACAAAGAAGTTGTCATATTCCCAAACAGGAAAACTGGGATCACCTGATTTGAAAGTGGGATAGCTTCTTCATCCTAACTCCTATGAGATTTATTCCACTTCCTAATGATTCTCCACTACTTTATGTATCAAAATCAAGCTTCTTACATCGCGATTCTTCCTGTTTTGATTAGAATGACAAAGAAGTTGTCATATTCCCAAACAGGAAAACTGGGATCACCTGATTTGAAAGTGGGATAGCTTCTTCATCCTAACTATGAGATTTTTTCCACTTCCTAATGATTCTCCACTACTTTATGTATCAAAATCAAGCTTCTTACATCGCGATTCTTCCTGGTTTGATTAGAATGACAAAGAAGTTGTCATATTCCAAACAGGAAAACTGGGATCACCTGATTTGAAAGTGGGATAGCTTCTTCATCCTAACTCCTATGAGATTTATTCCACTTCCTAATGATTCTCCACTACTTTATGTATCAAAATCAAGCTTTTTACATCGCGATTCATCCTGGTTTGATTTGATTAGAAAGAAGAAGTTGTCATATTCCCAAACAGGAAAACTGGGATCACCTGATTTGAAAGTGGGATAGCTTCTTCATCCTAACTCCTATGAGATTTTTTCCACTTCCTAATGATTCTCCACTACTTATGTATCAAAATCAAGCTTCTTACATCGCGATTCTTCCTGGTTTGATTAGAATGACAAAGAAGTTGTCATATTCCCAAACAGGAAAACTGGGATCACCTGATTGAAAGTGTGATAGCTTCTTCATCCTAACTCCTATGAGATTTATTCCACTTCCTAATGATTCTCCACTACTTTATGTATCAAAATCAATCTTACATCGCGATTCTTCCTGGTTTGATTAGAATGACAAAGAAGTTGTCATATTCCCAAACAGGAAAACTGGGATCACCTGATTTGAAAGTGGATAGCTTCTTCATCCTAACTCCTATGAGATTTATTCCACTTCCTAATGATTCTCCACTACTTTATGTATCAAAATCAAGCTTCTTACATCGCGATTCTTCCTGGTTTGATTAGAATGACAAAGAAGTTGTCATATTCCCAAACAGGAAAACTGGGATCACCTGATTTGAAAGTGTGATAGCTTCTTCATCCTAACTCCTATGAGATTTATTCCACTTCCTAATGATTCTCCACTACCCTATGTATCAAAATCAAGCTTCTTACATCGCGATTCTTCCTGGTTTGATTAGAATGACAAAGAAGAAGAAGTTGTCATATTCCAAACAGGAAAACTGGGATCACCTGATTTGAAAGTGGATAGCTTCTTCATCCTAACTCCTATGAGATTTATTCCACTTCTAATGATTCTCCACTACTTTATGTATCAAAATCAAGCTTCTTACATCGCGATTCTTCCGGTTTGATTAGAATGACAAAGAAGTTGTCATATTCCCAAACAGGAAAACTGGGATCACCTGATTTGAAAGTGGGATAGCTCTTCATCCTAACTCCTATGAGATTTATTCCACTTCCTAATGATTCTCCACTACTTTATGTATCAAAATCAAGCTTCTTACATCGCGATTCTTCCTGGTTTGATTAGAATGACAAAGAAGTTGTCATATTCCCAAACAGGAAAACTGGGATCACCTGATTTGAAAGTGGGATAGCTTCTTCATCCTAACTCCTATGAGATTTATTCCACTTCTAATGATCCACTACTTTATGTATCAAAATCAAGCTTCTTACATCGCGATTCATCCTGGTTTGATTAGAATGACAAAGAAGTTGTCATATTCCCAAACAGGAAAACTGGGATCACCTGATTTGAAAGTGGGATAGCTTCTTCATCCTAACTCCTATGAGATTTATTCCACTTCCTAATGATTCTCCACTACTTTATGTATCAAAATCAAGCTTCTTACATCGCGATTCTTCCTGGTTTGATTAGAATGACAAAGAAGTTGTCATATTCCCAAACAGGAAAACTGGGATCACCTGATTTGAAAGTGGATAGCTTCTTCATCCTAACTCCTATGAGATTTATTCCACTTCCTAATGATTCTCCACTACTTTATGTATCAAAATCAAGCTTTTACATCACGATTCTTCCTGGTTTGATTAGAATGACAAAGAAGTTGTCATATTCCCAAACAAGAAAACTGGGATCACCTGATTTGAAAGTGGGATAGCTTCTTCATCCTAACTCCTATGAGATTTTTCCACTTCCTAATGATTCTCCACTACTTTATGTATCAAAATCAAGCTTCTTACATCGCGATTCTTCCTGGTTTGATTAGAATGACAAAGAAGTTGTCATATTCCCAAACAGGAAAACTGGATCACCTGATTTGAAAGTGTGATAGCTTCTTCATCCTAATCCTATGAGATTTATTCCACTTCCTAATGATTCTCCACTACTTTATGTATCAAAATCAAGCTTCTTACATCGCGATTCTTCCTGGTTTGATTAGAATGACAAAGAAGTTGTCATATTCCCAAACAGGAAAACTGGGATCACCTGATTTGAAAGTGGGATAGCTTCTTCATCCTAACTCCTATGAGATTTATTCCACTTCCTAATGATTCTCCACTACTTTATGTATCAAAATCAAGCTTCTTACATCGCGATTCTTCCTGGTTTGATTAGAATGACAAAGAAGTTGTCATATTCCCAAACAGGAAAACTGGGATCACCTGATTTGAAAGTGGGATAGCTTCTTCATCCTAACTCCTATGAGATTTTTCCACTTCCTATGATTCTCCACTACTTTATGTATCAAAATCAAGCTTCTTACATCGCGATTCTTCTGGTTTGATTAGAATGACAAAGAAGTTGTCATATTCCAAACAGGAAAACTGGGATCACCTGATTTGAAAGTGGGATAGCTTCTTCATCCTAATCCTATGAGATTTATTCCACTTCCTAATGATTCTCCACTACTTTATGTATCAAAATCAAGCTTCTTACATCGCGATTCTCCTGGTTTGATTAGAATGACAAAGAAGTTGTCATATTCCAAACAGGAAAACTGGGATCACCTGATTTGAAAGTGGATAGCTTCTTCATCCTAACTCCTATGAGATTTATTCCACTTCCTAATGATTCTCCACTACTTTATGTATCAAAATCAAGCTTCTTACATCGCGATTCTTCCTGTTTGATTAGAATGACAAAGAAGTTGTCATATTCCCAAACAGGAAAACTGGGATCACCTGATTTGAAAGTGGGATAGCTTCTTCATCCTAACTCCTATGAGATTTTTTCCACTTCCTAATGATTCTCCACTACTTTATGTATCAAAATCAAGCTTCTTACATCGCGATTCTTCCTGGTTTGATTAGAATGACAAAGAAGTTGTCATATTCCCAAACAGGAAAACTGGGATCACCTGATTTGAAAGTGGGATAGCTTCTTCATCCTAACTCCTATGAGATTATTCCACTTCCTAATGATTCTCCACTACTTTATGTATCAAAATCAAGCTTCTTACATCGCGATTCTTCCTGGTTGATTAGAATGACAAAGAAGTTGTCATATTCCCAACAGGAAAACTGGGATCACCTGATTTGAAAGTGGGATAGCTTCTTCATCCTAGCTCCTATGAGATTTATTCCACTTCCTAATGATTCTCCACTACTTTATGTATCAAAATCAAGCTTCTTACATCGCGATTCTTCCTGGTTTGATTAGAATGACAAAGAAGTTGTCATATTCCCAAACAGGAAAACTGGGATCACCTGATTTGAAAGTGGGATAGCTTCTTCATCCTAACTCCTATGAGATTTTTCCACTAAGTGATTCTCCACTACTTTATGTATCAAAATCAAGCTTCTTACATCGCGATTCTTCCTGGTTTGATTAGAATGACAAAGAATGTCATATTCCCAAACAGGAAAACTGGGATCACCTGATTTGAAAGTGTGGATAGCTTCTTCATCCTAACTCCTATGAGATTTATCCACTTCCTAATGATTCTCCACTACTTTATGTATCAAAATCAAGCTTCTTACATCGCGATTCTTCCTGGTTTGATTAGAATGACAAAGAAGTTGTCATATTCCCAAACAGGAAAACTGGGATCACCTGATTTGAAAGTGGGATAGCTTCTTCATCCTAACTCCTATGAGATTTATTCCACTTCCTAATGATTTCACTACTTTATGTATCAAAATCAAGCTTCTTACATCGCGATTCTTCCTGTTTGATTAGAATGACAAAGAAGTTGTCATATTCCCAAACAGGAAAACTGGGATCACCTGATTTGAAAGTGGGATAGCTTCTTCATCCTAACTCCTATGAGATTATTCCACTTCCTAATGATTCTCCACTACTTTATGTATCAAAATCAAGCTTCTTACATCGCGATTCTTCCTGGTTTGATTAGAATGACAAAGAAGTTGTCATATTCCCAAACAGGAAAACTGGGATCACCTGATTTGAAAGTGGGATAGCTTCTTCATCCTAACTCCTATGAGATTTAATCCACTTCTTGGTGATTCTCCACTACTTTATGTATCAAAATCAAGCTTCTTACATCGCGATTCATCCTGGTTTGATTAGAATGACAAAGAAGTTGTCATATCCCAAACAGGAAAACTGGAATCACCTGATTTGAAAGTGGGATAGCTTCTTCATCCTAACTCCTATGAGATTTATTCCACTTCCTAATGATTCTCCACTACTTTATGTATCAAAATCAAGCTTTTTACATCACGATTCTTCCTGGTTTGATTAGAATGACAAAGAAGTTGTCATATTCCCAAACAGGAAAACTGGGATCACCTGATTTGAAAGTGGATAGCTTCTTCATCCTAACTCCTATGAGATTTTTCCACTTACTAGTGATTCTCCACTACTTTATGTATCAAAATCAAGCTTCTTACATCGCGATTCTTCCTGGTTTGATTAGAATGACAAAGAAGTTGTCATATTCCCAAACAGGAAAACTGGGATCACCTGATTTGAAAGTGTGATAGCTTCTTCATCCTAACTCCTATGAGATTTATTCCACTTCCTAATGATTCTCACTACTTTATGTATCAAAATCAAGCTTCTTACATCGCGATTCTTCCTGGTTTGATTAGAATGACAAAGAAGTTGTCATATTCCAAACAGGAAAACTGGGATCACCTGATTTGAAAGTGGGATAGCTTCTTCATCCTAACTCCTATGAGATTTTTCCACTTTAGTGATTCTCCACTACTTTATGTATCAAAATCAAGCTTCTTACATCGCGATTCTTTCGGGTTTGATTAGAATGACAAAGAAGTTGTCATATTCCCAAACAGAAAAACTGGGATCACCTGATTTGAAAGTGGGATAGCTTCATCCTAATTCCTATGAGATTTATTCCACTTCCTAATGATTCTCCACTACTTTATGTATCAAAATCAAGCTTCTTACATCGCGATTCCTGGTTTGATTAGAATGACAAAGAAGTTGTCATATTCCCAAACAGGAAAACTGGGATCACCTGATTTGAAAGTGTGATAGCTTCTTCATCCTAACTCCTATGAGATTTATTCCACTTCCTAATGATTCTCCACTACTTTATGTATCAAAATCAAGCTTCTTACATCGCGATTCTTCCTGTTTTGATTAGATGACAAAGAAGTTGTCATATTTCCCAACAGGAAAATGGGATCACCTGATTTGAAAGTGGGATAGCTTCTTCATCCTAACTCCTATGAGATTTTTTCCACTTCCTAATGATTCTCCACTACTTTATGTATCAAAATCAAGCTTCTTACATCGCGATTTCCTGGTTTGATTAGAATGACAAAGAAGTTGTCATATTCCCAAACAGGAAAACTGGGATCACCTGATTTGAAAGTGGGATAGCTTCTTCATCCTAACTCCTATGAGATTTATTCCACTTCTTGGTGATTATCCACTACTTTATGTATCAAAATCAAGCTTCTTACATCGCGATTCATCCTGTTTGATTGAATGACAAAGAAGTTGTCATATTCCCAACAGGAAAACTGGGATCACCTGATTTGAAAGTGGGATAGCTTCTTCATCCTAATTCCTATGAGATTTATTCCACTTCCTAATGATTCTCCACTACTTTATGTATCAAAATCAAGCTTCTTACATCGCGATTCTTCCTGGTTTGATTAGAATGACAAAGAAGTTGTCATATTCCCAAACAGGAAAACTGGGATCACCTGATTTGAAAGTGGGATAGCTTCTTCATCCTAACTCCTATGAGATTTATTCCACTTCCTAATGATTCTCCACTACTTTATGTATCAAAATCAAGCTTCTTACATCGCGATTCTTCCTGGTTTGATTAGAATGACAAAGAAGTTGTCATATTCCCAACAGGAAAACTGGGATCACCTGATTTGAAAGTGTGATAGCTTCTTCATCCTAACTCCTATGAGATTTATTCCACTTCCTAATGATTCTCCACTACTTTATGTATCAAAATCAAGCTTCTTACATCGCGATTCTTCCTGGTTTGATTAGAATGACAAAGAAGTTGTCATATTCCCAAACAGGAAAACTGGGATCACCTGATTTGAAAGTGGGATAGCTTCTTCATCCTAACTCCTATGAGATTTATTCCACTTCCTAATGATTCTCCACTACTTTATGTATCAAAATCAAGCTTCTTACATCGCGATTCTTCCTGGTTTGATTAGAATGACAAAGAAGTTGTCATATTCCCAAACAGGAAAACTGGGATCACCTGATTTGAAAGTGGGATAGCTTCTTCATCCTAACTCCTATGAGATTTTTCCACTTCCTAATGATTCTCCACTACTTTATGTATCAAAATCAAGCTTCTTACATCGCGATTCTTCCTGGTTTGATTAGAATGACAAAGAAGTTGTCATATCCCAAACAGGAAAACTGGGATCACCTGATTTGAAAGTGGGATAGCTTCTTCATCCTAACTCCTATGAGATTTAATAAACTTCTGGTGATTCTCCACTACTTTATGTATCAAAATCAAGCTTCTTACATCGCGATTCATCCTGGTTTGATTTGAATGACAAAAGTTGTCATATTCCCAAACAGGAAAACTGGATCACCTGATTTGAAAGTGGGATAGCTTCTTCATCCTAACTCCTATGAGATTTATTCCACTTCCTAATGATTCTCCACTACTTTATGTATCAAAATCAAGCTTTTTACATCGCGATTCTTCTGTTTTGATTAGAATGACAAAGAAGTTGTCATATTCCCAAACAGGAAAAACTGGGATCACCTGATTTGAAAGTGGGATAGCTTCTTCATCCTAACTCCTATGAGATTTTTTCCACTTCTTACTAGTGATTCTCCACTACTTTATGTATCAAAATCAAGCTTCTTACATCGCGATTCTTCCTGGTTTGATTAGAATGACAAAGAAGTTGTCATATTCCCAAACAGGAAAACTGGGATCACCTGATTTGAAAGTGTGATAGATTCTTATCCTAATCCTATGAGATTTATTCCACTTCCTAATGATTCTCCACTACTTTATGTATCAAAATCAAGCTTCTTACATCGCGATTCTTCCTGGTTTGATTAGAATGACAAAGAAGTTGTCATTCCCAAACAGGAAAACTGGGATCACCTGATTTGAAAGTGGGATAGCTTCTTCATCCTAACTCCTATGAGATTTTTCCACTTACTAGTGATTCTCCACTACTTTATGTATCAAAATCAAGCTTCTTACATCGCGATTCTTCCTGGTTTGATTAGAATGACAAAGAAGTTGTCATATTCCCAAACAGAAAAACTGGGATCACCTGATTTGAAAGTGTGATAGCTTCTTCATCCTAATTCTATGAGATTTATTCCACTTCCTAATGATTCTCCACTACTTTATGTATCAAAATCAAGCTTCTTACATCGCGATTCTTCCTGGTTTGATTAGAATGACAAAGAAGTTGTCATATTCCCAAACAGGAAAACTGGGATCACCTGATTTGAAAGTGGTGATAGCTTCTTCATCCTAACTCCTATGAGATTTATTCCACTTCCTAATGATTCTCCACTACTTTATGTATCAAAATCAAGCTTCTTACATCGCGATTCTTCCTGTTTTGATTAGAATGACAAAGAAGTTGTCATATTCCCAAACAGGAAAACTGGGATCACCTGATTTGAAAGTGGGATAGCTTCTTCATCCTAACTCCTGTGAGATTTTTTCCACTTCCTAGTGATTCTCCACTACTTTATGTATCAAAATCAAGCTTCTTACATCGCGATTCTTCCTGGTTTGATTAGAATGACAAAGAAGTTGTCATATTCCCAAACAGGAAAACTGGGATCACCTGATTTGAAAGTGGGATAGTTCTTCATCCTAACTCCTATGAGATTTAATAAACTTCTTGGTGATTATCCACTACTTTATGTATCAAAATCAAGCTTCTTACATCGCGATTCATCCTGGTTTGATTTGAATGACAAAGAAGTTGTCATATTCCCAACAGGAAAACTGGAATCACCTGATTTGAAAGTGGGATAGCTTCTTCATCCTAATTCCTATGAGATTTATTCCACTTCCTAATGATTCTCCACTACTTATGTATCAAAATCAAGCTTCTTACATCGCGATTCTTCCTGGTTGATTAGAATGACAAAGAAGTTGTCATATTCCCAAACAGGAAAACTGGGATCACCTGATTTGAAAGTGGGATAGCTTCTTCATCCTAACTCCTGTGAGATTTTTTCACTTACTAGTGATTCTCCACTACTTTATGTATCAAAATCAAGCTTCTTACATCGCGATTCTTCCTGGTTGATTAGAATGACAAAGAAGTTGTCATATTCCCAAACAGGAAAACTGGGATCACCTGATTTGAAAGTGTGATAGCTTCTTCATCCTAATTCCTATGAGATTTATTCCACTTCCTAATGATTCTCCACTACTTTATGTATCAAAATCAAGCTTCTTACATCGCGATTCTTCCTGGTTGATTAGAATGACAAAGAAAGTTGTCATATTCCCAAACAGGAAAACTGGGATCACCTGATTTGAAAGTGGATAGCTTTTCATCCTAACTCCTATGAGATTTATTCCACTTCCTAATGATTCTCCACTACTTTATGTATCAAAATCAAGCTTCTTACATCGCGATTCTTCCTGTTTTGATTAGGATGACAAAGAAGTTGTCATATTCCCAAACAGGAAAACTGGGATCACCTGATTTGAAAGTGGGATAGCTTCTTCATCCTAACTCCTATGAGATTTTTTCCACTTACTAGTGATTCTCCACTACTTTATGTATCAAAATCAAGCTTCTTACATCGCGATTCTTCCTGGTTTGATTAGAATGACAAAGAAGTTGTCATATTCCCAAACAGGAAAACTGGGATCACCTGATTTGAAAGTGTGATAGCTTCTTCATCCTAATTCCTATGAGATTTATTCCACTTCCTAATGATTCTCCACTACTTATGTATCAAAATCAAGCTTCTTACATCGCGATTCTTCCTGGTTTGATTAGAATGACAAAGAAGTTGTCATATTCCCAAACAGGAAAAACTGGGATCACCTGATTTGAAAGTGGGATGCTTTCATCCTAACTCCTATGAGATTTATCCACTTCCTAATGATTCTCCACTACTTTATGTATCAAAACAAGCTTCTTACATCGCGATTCTTCCTGGTTTGATTAGGATGACAAAGAAGTTGTCATATTCCCAAACAGGAAAACTGGGATCACCTGATTTGAAAGTGGGATAGCTTCTTCATCCTAACTCCTGTGAGATTTTTCCACTTCCTAATGATTCTCCACTACTCTATGTATCAAAATCAAGCTTCTTACACCCCAATTCTTCCTGGTTTGATTAGAATGATAAAGAAAGTTGTCATATTCCCAAACAGGAAAACTGGGATCACCTGATTTTAAAGTGGGATAGCTTCTTCATCCTAACTCCTATGAGATTTAATAAACTTCTTGGTGGTTATCCACTATTTTATGTATCAAAATGAAGCTTCGTACATCGCGATTCATCCTGGTTTGATTTGAATGACAAAGACGTTGTCATATTCCCAAACAGGACAACTGGAATCACCTGAATTGAAAGTGGGATAGCTTCTTCATCCTAACTCCTATTGTTGAGATGAGTTGAGACATATGAGATAAGAGGTAAAGACACAAAGGAGTTGAGGACATAAAGAGGGCAAAGGAGTTAAGAGAAGAAATGGGTTGATAGAGATGGTACGGACGGATAGGCGTACCATTGGCCGTACAAAAGGTAAAAGGGCCAAGTAAACTCTCCGGGTAACTTACATGGACTTACTTGAAGTTACACTTGACCAAGACCTTATCCGAAGTTGGAGAGGATAAGGGAGGCGCGGCTTGACAGCTAGGACAGGCTGGCAAGGGCTGGAAAGGAAGAGCATCTGGTCTTGGATAAGAAAGATGCTTCAAACGTGTGGAGACACCCATTGCCGGTTCAAATTAAAGCTTAGGCTCCCCTTGGACTCTACATGCTTATGATTTCGAAAACCCTAAGTGTATGGACCTATATATATGTAATCTCATCCCTTAATAAAGATCAGACAGTTCTAAACATTAATCTCTCTAGACTTTTCATAATGATTCTCCATTAGTCTCTTAATCTCTTAAGCTACACAAATCTCTTCCTTATTCTCATCTAAACTCAGATTATCTTTTACATTACTTAAAACTCTTATGGTATCAGAGCCAGGTTGATTTCAATCTGAGTTCTTGGTGTTTTTCTCTTGAAGATTCAAACTAAAACTTTAAGAGATCAAGTGAGTGTGTTGGAAGTGTTCGTGGAAGAATCTACATCACGGGGTTTCATCTACGTTAGGGAGTTCTTATCGATCTTTGGAGGTTCTTTGAAGGTGAAAGACAAGACACGAGGGGGTTGAAGAGCTGGTGGTGTGGTTCTAAGTCTCAAGATCAAGTCTTCTACAAGTTATTAAGGTGAAACTGTTGAAGATGGAAGCGGTACAAAGATGAAGGTTGCTGTGACTTTCAAGGGAAGTAACTACCTAGTATGGTCTAGGATGGTGAAGACTGCTGTGGGAAGCAAGGGTTTATGGAAGCATATCACGTCTGGTGAAGCTCCAAAGCTCATTACCCAAGGAGGAGAAAAGGAGAGTGTCTCGGAAGCTGAAGCTGAGAAGTGGCAACAAGAGGACTTGATGGTGATGTCTGTTCTTCATGCCTCATTGGAGCCGTCCATTCTTGATGCTTACAGCTATTGTGAGACAGCCAAGGAGCTGTGGGAAACATTGAAGAAGGGGTATGGAAAACACATCTAACCTTAGCCGGGTCTTTGAAGTGAAGAAGGCTCTAATGGCTTAGCTCAAGAGGACATGGAGTTCACAAGCATTTGGGAAGGTTCAGGACACTCTGGTCAGAGTTGGAGATGCTAAGGCCAAGCACAACTGATCCGGAGTTCTAAATGAAAGGAGGGGAGCAGGATAAGGTCTTTGGGTTGTTGCTTACATTGAATCCGAGCTACAATGGGCTGATCAAGCATGTGCTGAGGGCTGAGAAACTCCCTGATCTGGA
This sequence comes from Brassica napus, assembly GCF_020379485.1. Classification (NCBI taxonomy): domain Eukaryota; kingdom Viridiplantae; phylum Streptophyta; class Magnoliopsida; order Brassicales; family Brassicaceae; genus Brassica; species Brassica napus. The sequence goes on along the minus strand of NW_026014262.1, from coordinate 1,934 downwards.
GGATGCGTGTGCTCAGATACAAAAGGAGCAAGGCTCCATTGGCTTGTTTGGTGGCAAGGAGACCTGTCTCTAGCAAATGCTGCGCAAACTGATCATGAAGAGACTCCACAAGCTAATAAGGCAGCACACAGCAAGTATGAGGATAGGAAGTTCAATGGCAACTGTGATCACTGCAAGAAGCATGGACACAAGAAGAGTCAGTGCTGGATACTTCATCCCACCTAAAGCCAGCAAAGTTTATGAAGGAAAGGGAGGCAAGAGCCCACGCATCTGAGGGAAACAAGTGGAGCTGGGTCATCTAACCGTGGAGCTGAAGGAGAAGGTCGTGAGGGTGATGGCAAGGCACTGGTGACATACTCAGGAGCTCCTAACAACCGTGGCAATGATCATGACTACATCAGGAGGTCCGAGATGGATGCTCTCATCAAAATGCTCAAGGAGAACGGAACACTCATGGGTACTCCTTTGGTGCGTCTATGATAGCTACATCTGCCTTGGTTGATGACATTGCTAGGATTAATAGGATTAAGAGTAATGAGAACTTTAGAAATGAGTACACCTTTGCGCTAGAAATGCTAGGATGAATCATGAGTCCAATGCATTTAGATCACCTTTGAACCTGTGTAACAATGCTAGCAACATAACTAAACCATTAATTGTTGATTCTGGTGCATCTCATCACATGATTAGTGATACAAATCTTATTAAGGATATAGAACCAACTAATGGACATGTTATGATTGCAAATGGAGACAAGATACCTATTAGAGGAATAGGAAACTTGGAAATTGTTTGATAAGAATACTAGAGCTTTCTATATGCCTGCTGAATTTACATCTAACTGCTATCTGTTAAGAAATGCACCTGATTTGAATTGCAAGTTATATTCAGTCCTAATGATGTAAAGTTTCAGGATATTGAGAGCAGCCAATTGATTGGAAAAGGGAATCACTAAAGGAGGAATTATACTTGCTTGAAGAACTTGATCCTATTTCCAATCACAATTGTTCATTCACCTCTGCTTTCTAGTTTAAATAAAAATGCTTTGTGGCATGCTAGATTAGGACACCCTCATGGAAGGGCTTTGAAACTTGATGTTACCAGGTGTTTCATTTGAAAATAAGGATTGTTGAAGCTTGCATTTTAGGCAAGCATTGTAAAATTGTGTTTCCAAACTCTACTAGTGTTTATGATAAGTGTTTTGACTTGATTCATTCTGATGTTGGACTGCACCTTGCATATCTAGAGATAATCATAAATACTTTGTCACATTCATGATGATGAAAAATCTAAATACACCTGGTTAACTTTAATTCCATCAAAAGATAGGGTGATAGATGCATTTAAGAACTTTCAAATTATGTGACTAACCATTACAATGCCAAGATTAAAATTTTGAGATCAGATAATGGAGGAGAGTACACAAGCATGCGTTCAAGAGTCATCTAAGTCACCATGGAATCTGCATCAAACAAGCTCCCTTACACACCTCAACAGAATGGTGTGGCTGAGAGGAAAAAACAGGCACTTGATGGAGGTTGCTAGATCACTAATGTTCCAAGCAAATGTCCCAAAGAGATTTTGGAGTGATGCTGTGGCCACTGCTTGCTACTTGATCAAAGAATTCCTACAAAAGTCTAAAGGATCAAGCACCATTTGAAGTTTAAAAAGCACAAGCCATCAGTGGACTACTTGAGAGTTTTTGGATGCTTATGTTATGTGTTGGTACCAGGAGAATTGAGGGAGGAACAAGTTAGAAAGCAAGCAAGAAGCACTAAGGCAATGTTCATGGGACTCAACAACACAAAAGGGATACAAGGGCTATGATCCAGATACTAGAAGGTTCTGACCTCTAGAGATGTGAAGTTCATAGAAGCAAGAGGATACTATGAAGAAAAGAATCAAGAGGATCTAAAGGATTTGACATCAGATAA
>NW_026014261.1:0-45892 GCF_020379485.1 Brassica napus | reverse complement strand
TTTGTATGATGTTCAAAGGGAAAAAAGTTTGAGTAGAGAGTGAAAACAAGCAAACCTAGCAAGCCTCCTGCAAAGACGTCTTGCCAGTGATGCCAATAGTCATCCACACGGGATATACCAACAAGAGCCGCCGCAACTAGCAAAGGGGTAGTATAACAATGCATAGCTTCGCAACGTGGCCTTTACCGTCAAACGCTTGAATCTTCCCTGATAAATACAGCGACAAGAATCCTAGACCCGCAAAAGACCCTACAAAAGGCCAAAACAAACAATCTTTTTGTCAAAATTCTGAAGAAAAAGTAATAATAAACATTAGGCTTTTGTGTGTCTTACAAGAGGTGTGTCCGCTTGGGAAGCTTTTGTGCCCTTCCCTTATGAACTTTTATCACATGGCATATCACATCTCCAAGGGTATCGTAAACCTGAGAAGCAAAAAAAAACAAAACTCAAGAGACAGAACATGAACTAAAAAACACACAATAGTAAAAAAAAAAAAAACACTTACAGCTTTGCCATCAGGAAAACAACGCCAGAAGAAGTCAGGGCGTGGTCTACCAACTGCGTTCTTTATCGAATCTGTAAGCACTGCCGTCACCAGAACAGAGTATAACAGACCTAGCACCGCGTGGTGAAGATCGTATACGTCTCTTCTACGGAAGTAGATAGATATGAAGATCACCAATGGCAGCAGCATTGCATAGACCTGTCATTTTAGAAGAAATAAATGGTTTTTATATTGTGAAAAATGTGAGAGGTTGAGTTCAGGAAGGGTTACTTACCGGGACAGACCAGATTGGTACGGTGTTACTCTTTAGAGGGTAGCTTAGATCAGTCATCATGTCTTTACCGACAAAGCGGTAAAACGGGTGGATTATGAGGAGGATACACTCGAGGACACAACGAGTAGTACGAGTATGATCCAGTCGTGCATGTGGGTCCTTGCGAGTGTCATTCCATGGGACCTCACAGTGTGCGCGCCTAGCTGTGCCTCCCTCATCTTGTGCTGCTTGGAGACATTAAAATATGACATTAATAGCATAATCTTCCATTTTTTTCTCTATGTTTTGAAGCGGTCATAGAGATGGAAAAAAACAAACATCTAAGCAAGAAAGGTACGTGCAGTGTGTGAAAATAGCAACATGGACTCGCTACAAAATCTACTTGTAGCATAACTGAGCTACGTAAAAAGAAGTGTTGTCTTGAATTAAATTCATCAACAAGGACGTTTTGACATGGACAAGACCAAGAGACAAATACAATAAGAGGTACCTCTTTACTAAAAGGTTCTATGAGTGGAATGTCAGATGGTGAGACCCAATTATCAGCAGTCACAGAAATCTCAGGTTCCCGGTTTGTGACAGCCTAAGATCATCCCAGGAATCACAAACTCTTCCGTGTAAAAAGTTTTGCAAGGGAAAGACAAAGAGAACACCCCCAAATATCAAGAAACAAGATTTTTAAGACAATTAACATTCCTGAGCATGTGTACTTTAACTCAACTGAAACAAAGATATATCTACTTGATAATGCTTATGGAAGGTGACTTGGTTGTAGAGTCAGTTTATACAAGTGGTATTATTAAAGACTATGATTGTCTTGAATCAACCTATCTAATCACTAACCAGCTTGCATAAATTGCACAAAAATAACAGAAGCTTAGTACTAAGAAAACTTAACAAAACTACCAATTCCACTGACAACGTTCTTTAACGACTTGGTGATTCTACAATTCAACTGATCATTATCTGTTATAGTGTTATATGATCACAAAGTCATTATTGCCATAAATAAATGGTTTCTTCTGATCTGAAAAAAGTCTTTCTTCTACGTTAACCACCTTAATACAATAACTATTCCAATGTTCAAGCTGGAAACTAAAGTTTACAAGAAACCCCCCAAATATATAAAGAAATCTAAACACAGAACCACAAGTCTGGAACCAAAAGTCATTGACTCGATACTATTGCAAACCTATAGCAAGAATCGATAAAAAAAAGAAAAAAAAAAAAAGGGGTAACTTCACCTAAATAATGGGTAGAAACCTAAAACACACATTTGAAGGAACGTATCAATTTGAAGTGAGAAAACCCACCAATTTAAAAACCTTTCCCAAAATCACTAGCAAGAATCAACAAACCTGAAAAAGCCCACCAAAATTCAGAAAACGCGGAAAAGGCATCGTAGCAGTTAAAAAAGCCACAGAAATTAGTTAGCTGAAGAAGAAGAGGAAAAATAAAAAGAAGATCTAGCTGGAGAAAAAAGGACAGGAACTGATAGTATTGAAGGAGCCATACACAGTGACTCTTGTGGGGACAATCATAATCTACACAAGTGGGAGAAAAATAAATACTTGTATATGTCTGTCTACACAACAACAAAAAAAACACATGTGAAGGAACAACCTTTATTCCCCCTCCATGGATATGATGCAAAGAAATGATGTTTTTTAACTGAAACGAAAATTACCGGACTCTGTTCGTCTTCGTGTGTAAAAAAAAAAAGCAGAGAGAAAAGGAGGAGTTTTTTTTACCTGATGCTGATCGATTCGTTGCTTTGATGCTGATGAAGAAAACGTGGGTTAGTGACAAAGGTGTATTCCCCTAGTTATATAGTTCCGTGGCGGATGAAACAGAGAAAGCACGCGTTTTGATGCATTGATGGTGAATGAATACAATTGTATGTACACAATTGTATGTACACTGTTTAGGTCACTGATTGGGTTCCAATTATGTCAAGTTTAGGCCTTTAATTTTCTTCAGCTGTTATGTTTTTTTGAATTTTTGAATGTTTTCTATTTTCTTCTTATTATTCTCTTTTGGTGCTTTTCTTGTTTTTGGATTAAAAACATCTTCAGCAACCTCACCTAACCTTAACCTTACAGGTGTAAAGAATGAAGAGCTGCCTCTGAATGTAAACTAGTCATTGTCTCTAAAACAAAAATAACTAAAACCGTTTGTCAGAGACACTCACGTGACGAATACGAATAGCTTAACAAGGTTGAAACTTTGAACACACAAACGGGCATTCTCACTCTGCTTTGTTGTCATCTTCTTGTAAGAGAGGGTCTCTAAGAGAGCCAAACATCCAATCCATCCATATGGTGTAATGACCATAGTTATGCTTGTACGTGGTGTGGTGTATCGTATGGTACCCTGCACCCATCACAGGCCAAATGTTGCCGTGGATGCAGTCATGTATGTTCGCTGTCCATATCGCTTCCATGAACAAGAGACCTAGATGGGTTGTGAAATGAATCGGCACTATGAACAGAGCTACCACATGCGGTACTGCCTGAAGTATCCCGTCTAGTGGATGAAACGCAAGCCCTGAAAGAAAACCAAAAACTGGTAAGAAACTGAATGCTACCAAATCTTTGCCATATGACTAAAGCATTAAAGACATATATATATATATATATATATACTTACCGGCAAAGGGAGAGAGTGTGTTCTGCTTGTTGTAGATATGATGGGTGGCATGGAGATACTTGTAGAGAGGCTTAATGTCATGAAGCTCTCTGTGCATCCAATAAATACCAAACTCGACTAGAACAAGGTAGACAGCGATGGAAACAAAGTAGAGGAACCAGCTGACTTCGCCTATTCTAGAGTAACATTTGGTCCAACCACTTTCGATCATGTACTCGGATACAGTTGGAAGCAGAGTGTACCAAGGCATCGCCTTCATTGCCACAGATATTTGTAAAAGCATAGCCTTTCTTGTAGGAATGGCCTCTAATCACAAAGTAGATTATCAAAAAATAAAAAAGATTTCAAACTAAAACAAAACACTATACTTCTACAAATTTTATCACAGAAACTCTGCTATATTGTTAGCCTGAAAAAGTTTCATAGATCAAGCAGAACACACATTCATAATATCGAATGAAGTCAAGATTCAACGTAGACAACCATTGCAACTAGCAATTTAATTAGAGGTAATGTGAAGTATTATTGCCTAAGAACTTTTATATCAAGCCCAAAGATAGAGAGAATTGTAACCAAGCAAAGGTATATAACGCAAGCACAGAGCTAAAGAGTCTACTCTATCATAAACCTCATCAAGCAAGAGACATCATCAGAAGTAAAACACATAGTTCATCAGTTTCAACATAATTATTACAACTGAGTTCAAATTTCATCCATATATTCATTCAGACTTAAACTGAAAAATTAGCTATTGAGGTTTATTTTCATGACGAAGAAAGTGAACTACCAAACCAAAAACATGTAAAGTCTAACATGACATTCATCATTCAGATGCTAAGTATTAGAAACAAAAATAAAACTTTCCTTTTTTTCTGAAAAACTGACATGAACCAATCAGACCATGGCAGGATCGAACACTAAACTCCAAGATCGAGATCACCACAGGAAACTAATTCAAGAAGCTTTTAAAATCACCTCTGGGGAGATAAACGTTAAGTTTGAGGTAATAGATGTAGAAGCACCAGAGAAAGCCTGAGATGAAGTAGAGCAGTGTTCCAGCGAGGTAGTTCCGGAGCCATGTCTGGAGAAAATGAGGTAATGGATCCCACAGATTCGACGGCAAGAGGTGACTCAGAACAATGCGATTGTAAAACGAGGTTTCTTCCACAAACTGCATCAGATACTCACTGTCCACCGCCATTTCAACCCACCGTCCGATAATCGGTGCGGAAAACGAGAGAAGATTCGCCGGAGTGTTTTTTTTTTTTTTTTTTTCTGTACTTAACTTGTCCTGAAGTGGAACAAGTCAATTGAACTAAATGCATGCGTAAAAACTTTCACACTCGGGCTGTAATGCGTTGGCCCACTTTGACTTTATCGAAATAGCTTAATTCTTCCCAACGTTTATTGTATTTACAAATTGAACCTCGTACTTCTACATAGAGTCCGTAAACCCTCATTGTGTCTGCACGTGCGGTCCGAACGAATTAAAAGGCCTGGGACTCATTATATTCTAATGGGCAATAATTAATAGCCCAAATTATAAAGCCCAAACTAGTCCAGAACCAAATCGTTTCAATTATCAAACACACTTGAACTACCTTAAAACAAACTTCCAGTTTAGTAGATTATAAAACAATAACATGGATGTTTGTAACATTTGTTATTTGTGTGACCAATTCCATATGTATTCATCCGATGGAGATTGATTGATTTTTACAAACAAGGCTTTGATTTTTCATAACCTACTTCAAATGCTCTAGATTTCGTAACAGGCTTTATGGGCGGCCTATGCAATATCTACTACATCACTCAAGAAATTTTATAAATATTTACCATTTATAAATTCTTATTACTCATTTATAACAATTTATAATAAATATTATTTTGTGAAAATGAGAATCTGTGGAACCAATATACACTAGCAGATCAAAACAAAGGATAATAATTCAGAGAAAACTCAATTGGTAAATATTGGAAATCTTCATAACCAAACATAGAGAGAAGATCTGAAACTATGAATTATACGAAGAGCAGCAGCAAATGTAAATAATGTGCTTTTGATGACTAGTTTAATATAAGGAGCCGTTGTTTTAGATTTAATACTAAACTAGAGTTTGGTGTGTGGGTATTTTTTCTATTTATATACATTTTTTTCATTTTGTTTATACATAACAAAATTATTTAAAAAAAACTATAACTTAGTTTTGTATGTTGTGTAACCTTATTAGCAATGTTGGTGGATAATTTTTATTTGATTATTTTGTATGAAAAATAATTAAAGATTTTATTTACAATCTATACATATACTGTATAATGTGTACACTTTGTACATTATGTAAAGTGGTAAATTAAAAACATTGCGAGAAAGGATAAAACAAATTTTGGTTAGTAAGAAAATTTATTGGAATCAAAAGATCAATATCTTTATGGTTAGTGTAAGGTGGCGTTAAGCTAAGTTAAATTAATGGGAATGACATTGATTTTAGGAATATTTTCTGGAACAATAATGATATTGATTGTTGGTTGCAATCGGTTTATTTCAAAATAATAATTCAATGATAGTTAATTATATTAAATTAATTAATTCAATGGCAGTCAATTGTAAATTTCCTCTTCACTGTTACCTCCCTGAGCCGCTCCATTATCTGCTGTTAGAATTGAGCTCGTGTCGCCTCCAACACTTGGAAGTAAGCATATGACCCCTAAGATCATGCCAAAACCTTTCACACTCAGTTGCGCTGTAATGTGTTGGCCCACTTACATTTTATCCATATATATGTGATTCTTCCCAAACTTGTATAATCTTTTCAAATTGAACCTTGTGAGAAGTTAGTAAACCCACACGTGCGGTCCCGAACGAATTAGAAGGCCTGGAACCTTATATATTCTAATGGACTATAATTAATGAATAAAGCCCAAATCGTTTCAATGCAACCAGAAAGAATTGGGTGTGTTTTGTACCACTCAGTCAATTATCAAACATACTTCTCCTTCAATTTTTTAAACTTTAAAACTACAAGCATTGTCGACCAAACAAAAAGCTACAAGCATAGAATATATGGTTTGGAAAAATACAATTAGATTAGCTAGTTGTCATAATGAGATTGAAATCGATGTGATTTGTTTTTTTTTTCTTTTGCTGGTGAAACTCTTCTTTGCAGCGTATATTAGTATTGGGTAAAAATGAAGATTTCTTGGCTTAAATAGAATTTTTTTGATTAAAAAAAAGAGAGATAACATATCGGCTAGATTTTTTCCCCAGTTGATGATTATATTTTGGCTGTTTTATATATATAAAGACATAATTTGGAATTATCGTCAAAAATGAGAACGTTTTTAAATTTATTTTGGTATATATTTTGTCGGTTTATTACAAAAACGTGAGAGTGAGGAGTCATCGTGCAGTCCACGTGGACAGCTAGCAACCGGCCCACCAAACCACGGACGACGTTCAATCCGTCGGCAAAACACGTGATTCCTATAAGCCATCTGTCACTTTTCCACCTTCTCAAGCTAAACATCTCACCCCCCACACTTCTATTTAATTTCCCATTTAGACCCCACACTTTTTAAAATCGCAATCATACCCTCCTCTGTTTATAAATTTTAAAAATCCACGATTCAGGAACTTTGAGTCTTCTTCCATGGCCATTGGCGCTTAAGCTTGAGAATAAACTTATCTCCGAGAAACGAATTTTGAAACTTCGATTCGGAAATGGAGATCGCTACTGTCGTCAAGGCAAATGGCGGTTACGAAGCGGATCGACGACGACGGCTCCGCCGGTTGAGATGCTCCGTGAAGGACTACGCTTGGGGCAAAATCGGGTCGGATTCACTCGTTTACAGAGTCTACGCGGCGAATTCGGATCAACCAATCGATTCGACGCGTCCTTACGCGGAGCTTTGGATGGGGACTCACGAGTCAGGTCCGAGTTACTTGGAGGATGATGATGCTGATGGTGGCTCCGATGGGCGTAACGCTGAGATCGTGGATTGCTGAAAACCCTGAGGCTCTTGGAGATAGGGTTTTGGAGAAATGGGGTTGCGATCTTCCCTTTCTCTTCAAGGTACATTGTTAAAGATCTCTGCTTTGTTACGATTTTGCAGAATCTGTACTGTTATGAGTTGAAGAAATGTGAGTTTGAACATTGTGAAATGTGATAGGTGTTGTCGGTGGGAAGGGCCTTGTCGATTCAGTCACATCCAGATAAGGTTTTGGCGAAGAAATTGCATAAAGCTCATCCTAATCTTTATAAAGATGATAATCACAAACCTGAGATGGCATTGGCTTATACTCAGTTCGAGGCTCTTTGTGGGTTTATACCTCTACAGGTATCATTGCTATCTATCAGTTATCACTATTTATATTTGTTTATCATTATAGCCAATGGCCCACTTAGCACATGTTATTTGGTCTGTCCTAATTTTAATGATAATTGAATGAGTTATTGTTAATAACTGTAACATCTCCTCCTCTACAGGCTACTGTTCTAAGAACGAGCCTAAGGTTTGAGATTAGATTTGATGAAGAGAGATCTTTAGGCTCGTTCATGGTGTTTAGGAACCAAATTGATTTGGAGAACTTTTCACTGTCTAGGCTTTTGTTTCGTATATGACTTTCCTCCTTTTGCCTGTATATATCTCAAAACAAGTACACATTACTGAAAGTTAGGAACTAAATTGATTTTGGAGAGTAATTCTATGAATTTGAGTTATTCATTTCCAAAACTCCAGGATAGCTTGTTTTTTTCAGGATCGTAGGATTTAATTTTGTTCTTGTGAAAAATTGCAGGAGCTTAAGAGTGTGATTCGTGCTATTCCTGAGATAGAAGAGCTTGTTGGGAGTGAAGAGGCAAACCAAGTCTTCTGCATCAGTGAACATGATGAGGAGAAAGTCAAATCTGCTGTCCGAACTATCTTCACCCTGCTAATGTCTGCAGGTCCCGACACAACAAAGCAAATCGTATCCAAACTGAAACACCGTCTGCATATGGAGAGTCAGGTCTTTTTTTTTTCTTCTATTGATTCCTTCACTTACAAATTATCTTGTGAAGTGCAACTGGCTAAATCCTTCCCCTGGGATTTATTGCAGGAACGCCATCTGACAGACAAGGAACGGCTTGTTTTGAAGCTAGAGAAGCAGTATCCAGATGACATTGGGGTCATCTCGGCATTCTTCTTCAACTACGTGAAGCTCAATCCTGGTGAAGCTTTGTACCTTGGTGCAAACGAGCCACATGCGTACTTATTTGGTGAGTGCATTGAGGTCATGGCCACTTCAGACAACGTAGTACGAGCTGGCCTCACTTCCAAGCCTCTGGATATTCAAACACTTTGTTCCATGCTCTCATACAAACTGGTAAACCTTTTAACTTAAAAAACCAAACTCAACGCACGCACCAAGACCTTTTACTGAGTTGTTATCATTTCTGAATTTTCAGGGCTTTCCTGAGATCCTAAAGGGATCAAGGATTCGACCATACATCACAAGATACCTCCCACCTTTCGAGGAGTTTGAGGTTGATCTCTGTGATCTTCCCTGTGGAGCCTCGACGGTGTTTCCCTCTGTTCCAGGCCCTTCTCTTCTGCTTGTGCTCCAAGGCGAAGGAAGAATGTCTACAGACGCTTCAGCAGATGAGATTTCGATGGGAGATGTTCTGTTTGTGCCTGCAGATACTGAGATTCACTTGAAGTCTTCATCTGACTTGAAGCTGTACAGAGCAGGAATTAACAGTAGTTTTTGGATTCTCCATAGTTGAAACTACACACAAGCTACTGTTTATCAGTGAAGCTTTTCTTCAGTTATTGTAATATTATACAAACTGTGTCAATGCCCTTCTGTGACCAGAAATTCAATTTGTTTGTGAGATTCTTTATGATAAATGTTTCAGAAATTTTAATACTTTAATAGAAATTTCAGGAAGAGTGAAGTAACTTGTACTAGAAACAGAATCAAAAGCTCTCTAGCAGACAAAACAACAAAGAATGGAACAAACAATCATCTCTTCAAGCTTCTGCGACTGGGTACTCGAAAACTACATCTCTCCCTGTAAGTTTCCTGTAGACACCGACCATTGTCTCAAGCTTGTACTCAGTGTTGTTCCTCTCCTTAGGCTCCAAAAACACCTGCCGAAAAAAGAAACATGTTAAACTAAGAGCTTAACAGACAATGAAAGACCAAGCAAAATGTATCAGCTTTTTTTTTTACCTTCATGATCTTGGTGCCATCAACACGGTATCTAGTACGCTTTCCAACAATCTCAGCAGGGTAAGCGACATCCTCAAGCATGGCTTCATGGACGGAGGTGAGAGTCCTGTTGCGTGGTCTCTGAACAGCTGAGCCCTTCTTAGGGGGACGCATGATTCTCCTGGTGGCAACAAAGATAACATCTTTGCCACTGAACTTCTTCTCTAGCTCTCTGACAAGACGAGGATGGATCTTGCGGAAGGCTTTCCTTAATCTGAAGGGAACGTAGATCACAATAGCCTTGCGGTTGCCAGAACAATCCATCTGACTGCACATGAAGGGAAAGGAAAAAAGAATAAACACTTACACAGCCAAAGTTAAGATCATAGCAGCCTCTAGAAATGAGTACTTACACAGCTTGGTTAATGTAGAGATCTTTCAAGTCGCTTTTCAACTCCTGGTTGGTGTTTTCTAAGTCAAAGAAAGCCTGTGAATATGTAGAATCAATAACCAAACCAATAAAAATTAAAAAAACCAACAAAACACATTCACGAGATTAAGAAAGAAGAGAGAACCTGAGCAACTTCCTGTTCGAAGTCTGTTGGTGCCACACCCTTGTCCTTGTGGATCTTGTTCTGAGCAGAGAACATCTTGGCAGATTCTAAAACAGAAGACAGAATAAAATAAGGATAATCCAATCAACACTTTGATTGATAGCTATAAAGTAAAAGCTACACTTTGTGATCAATCCTAGTTCTCAATTGATTACAAAAGCTAACGTATTTTAAGCAGATCACTCTACTTGTAACACTAACCAGACTCTAAATGGATTATAGCTCTCACTAAAGCTAACCATCGTTCTCCAAACAGAGTGAGAAAACAACGATTGGACTCGAAAAGGCAGACATAACAATTGAGCTTCGTAGGGTAAATACATTGAAACGTACCAGAGAAACACGACGAAGAACCCTAGAAGGTGGTGCAAAGGTTTACTGCTTGGTGAAGCAATGGTTTAAGGGTTTATCACCCTCAATGGGCCGTTAATAGGGTTTCAATAAATGGGCCTTATATATCAGTTTTTCGGAGGCAGCCCAATATGTATATCATCAAAACGACCTTTTGTTTGGTTCCCCTGCGCGCGTGTTCGTAACCATATATCGTATAAAGTTTGATAAAAGTTTAAATTCTTATCTTGTTCGTTTTTTTTCTTTGGTCTTTTTCAGTTTTGAGTCCCAGTCAATACGTCTGTGCTCTTTGACCTTTTATATTTTCTATGGAATTAGTTTCTTATGGTCAATGCATTCGTTGGCTTCTTCTCTGTTTCTGAACATCCTTTTAAATACAATAATTCTCTCTGAGCTTTGAAATCATAAAAAAGCTACGAATTTTGTTCTCATCTTCGGTTGTGTGTTTCAATTGATGAAACAGGTTAGGCGTTCTTCTGGAGATAAAAGTGGTTCGAAGATGAATCATTGCAACCTTAAGCAGAACGCCTTCATGTCTCCCGAGGAATCCATAGGATTTGTTGTTCCTGTCTCTTGTAACTCTGTCGACACCGTTGTTTGTCCTAAGCCTCGTCGCGTTGGCATTCTCCTCAATAACGTTATTCGTCCGTATAGATTATTACATTCTAGGTAGGTTTTATAATGTCTCTTTCGTTTGTCTTTATGCCCACAAAGATCGTATTTATGTAAAACAAAATACTGATTTTTTTGCTTTGTTCTGGGGTTTAAACAGTCAATCAGGAGCAGCGGATGTATGTGATTCTAAAGCTGGGGCAGATCTTTTGGACATCATTCTTAGAAAGGTTTCTCTCTTTCTTCAACCTTGTGCGTTGTATATCAAGCAGTCACTTGTCTTCCTTTCTTTGGTTTTGTATCATTCTTCATTGATCTGTGTTTCTTTGTATTAACACCAAACGCTAGATTATATTATAGTTGCTTCAAGACGTTTATCCACATCCATGTATATAATGGCTTCATCAGAATGCACCTGTCTTCCTGTGTCTGAGTTATGATTGTTTGTTGTTCTTCCCTGTACATAATACTTTTACGAACCTTCTCCTTGTTTTGTTTTTATCAACTCGTAGCTATGTAGCATGTGTATGTAGATTGATCTTTAGTCAAATTATTTAATGGATTCACTAATAGATGTGTCATTATTATTCCGATCTGAACTTAATGATTCTCTTTTCTCTGTAGGATGAGACATTGTCCGCTGTAGTAGCTTCATCACCTCCATTTTTCCTCGGGTCTCCCCCGAGCAGAGCATCAAACCCGTTAGCTCAAGATGCGCGATTTGGAGACGAAAAACTCAACCCTATCTCACCCTCGCTCTCATCTCCATCTTCATCTTCATCTCGTGTCAAAGGAGGAGGTTGTGGTCGAGTGAAGTTTGGGATTATACAGGGAGCTGTAAGAGTTGAGGGATTCAATTGCTTAAACAGGGACTCATGCATACCTGCCACGGCTTAGAAGAAGGAACAGAGATTCACAAAGTGTACATAAAATCCAGAATCAAAACTCCATTTCGTTTTTGAAGTATGATATATATTGAAGATGAAGAGGGAAAGTAAGGTTAAAGATCAGTCAATATCACCAGCTAAGGCTTTTACCGCAGTTTTCTGTAACTTTGAGATCAATGATGCGTTTAACGCATAGATTTCAAGAATAATTAGAAAAATATGACAATACTGTTTTAATATATATGTAGTTGAATCCTGCCATAACTACGATGAAGGTCAAAGAGGTTTGGAATTTTGCTGTCTCCGTTTCTCAAGAGAATAACGATTTTATATTGGTTTGTCCACTAATTTAGAGAGTATTGCAGTTTTGTTAAATTAATTGATAAAATATTAGAACGATGTACGTGTACCATGAAAAGAAGTTTAACATACATTAATACAAATATATAATGTGGTTATAATTTTAAAACAAATCTAAAGATCATAGGCTTCAATATATAGAGCGTTTACCAAAAAACTCAATATTTTTGTAGGGACACATAGATTTTGAGAAAAACTCAAAAAATATGGCAATACTATTTTAATACATAGTTGAATCCTGCAATAACATATGATGAAGGTCGAAGAGGTTTGGAACCTTTGTTGTCTCCGTTTTCAAGAGAATATCGATTTTATAGTGCTTCGTCCAATGATTTAGAAAGTATTTGCAGTTTTGCTAAATTAATTGATAAAAAATTAGAACGATGTCCATGTACTATGAAAAAGAGTTTATCATACATTAATAGAAATGTATAATGTGGTTATAAATTTTAAAACAAATTTAAAGATTATAGGCTTCAATATATAGAGCATTTACCGAAAACTCAAATTTTCGTAGGGGTTAACACATAGATTTTGAGAAAAATTCAAAAAATATGACAATACTGTTTTAATACATAGTTGAATCCTGTAATAACATATGATGAAGTTCAAAGAGGTTCGGAACCTTTGTTGTCTCCGTTTCTCTAGGGAATATCAATTTTATAGTGGTTCGTCCACTAATTTAGAAAGTATATGCATGTTTACTAAATTAATTGATAAAAATTACAACGATGTCCATGTACCACGAAATAGAGTTTATCATACATTAATACAAATTTATAATGTGGCTATAAATTTTAAAACAAATCTAAAGATTATAAGCTTCAATACATAGTTGAATCCTGTAATAACATATGATGAAACTCAAAGAAGTTTGGAACCTTTGTTGTTTCCGTTTCTCTAGGGAATAACAATTTTATAGTGGTTAGTCTAATGAATTTAAAGAGTATTTGCAGTTCTGCTAAATTAATTGATTAAAAATTAGAACGATGTCCATGTACCATGAAAAGGAGTTTATCATACATTAATACAAATTTATAATGTGGTTATAAATTTAAAAACAAATTTAAAGATTATAGGCTTCAATATATAGAGCATTTACCGAAAACTCATTATTTTCGTAGGGGACACATAGATTTTGAAAAAAATTCAAAAAATATGAAAATATTGTTTTAATACATAGTTGAATCCTGTAATAACATATGATGAAGTTCAAAGAGGTTTGGAACCTTTGTTGTCTCCGTTTCTCTAGGGAATATCAATTTTATAGTGGTTCATCCACTAATTTAGAAAGTATATGCAGTTTTACTAAATTAATTGATAAAAAATTAGAACGATGTCCATGTACCATGAAAAGAAGTTTAGCATACATTAATTCAAATTTATAATGTGGTTATAAATTTTAAAACAAATTTAAAGATTATAGGCTTCAATATATGAGCATTTACCGAAAACTCATTATTTTCGTAGGGGTTAACACATAGATTTTGAGAAAAATTCAAAAAATATGAAAATATTGTTTTAATACATAGTTGAATCCTGTAATAACATATGATGAAGTTCAAAGAGGTTTTGAACCTTTGTTGTCTCCGTTTCTCTAGGGAATATCAATTTTATAGTGGTTCGTCCACTAATTTAGAAAGTATATGCAGTTTTACTAAATTAATTGATAAAAAATTAGAACGATGTCCATGTACCATGAAAAGGAGTTTAGCATACATTAATTCAAATTTATAATGTGGTTATTAATTTTAAAACAAATCTAAAGATTATAGGCTTCAATATATAGAGCAATTACCGAAAACTCAATATTTTCGTAGGGGACACATAGATTTTGAAAAAATTCAAAAAATATGAAAATATTGTTTTAATACATAGTTGAATCCTGTAATAACATATTATAAAGTTCAAAGAGGTTTGAAACCTTTGTTGTCTCCGTTTCTCTAGGGAATATCAATTTTATAGTGGTTCATCCACTAATTTAGAAAGTATATGCAGTTTTACTAAATTAATTGATAAAAAATTAGAACGATGTCCATGTACCATGAAAAGGAGTTTAGCATACATTAATTCAAATTTATAATGTGGTTATAAATCTTAAAACAAATTTAAAGATTATAGGCTTCAATAAATAGAGCATTTACCGAAAACTCAATATTTTCGTAGGGGTTAACACATAGATTTTGAGAAAAATTCAAAAAATATGAAAATATTGTTTTAATACATGGTTGAATCCTGTAATAACATATGATAAAGTTCAAAGAGGTTTGGAACCTTTGTTGTCTCCGTTTCTCTAGGGAATATCAATTTTATAGAGGTTCGTCAACTAATTTTGAAAGTATATGCAGTTTTACTAAATTAATTGATAAAAAATTAGAACGATGTCCATGTACCATGAAAAGGAGTTTAGCATACATTAATTCAAATTTATAATGTGGTTATAAATTTTAAAACAAATTTAAAGATTATAGGCTTCAATATATAGAGCATTTACCGAAAACTCATTATTTTCGTAGGGGTTAACACATAGATTTTGAGAAAAATTCAAAAAATATGAAAATATTGTTTTAATACATAGTTGAATCCTGTAATAACATATTATAAAGGTCAAAGAGGTTTGAAACCTTTGTTGTCTCCGTTTCTCTAGGGAATATCAATTTTATAGTGGTTCATCCACTAATTTTGAAAGTATATGCAGTTTTACTAAATTAATTGATAAAAAATTAGAACGATGTCCATGTACCATGAAAAGGAGTTTAGCATACATTAATTCAAATTTATAATGTGGTTATAAATTTTAAAACAAATTTAAAGATTATAGGCTTCAATATATAGCGCATTTACCGAAAACTCATTATTTTCGTAGGGGTTAACACATAGATTTTGAGAAAAATTCAAAAAATATGAAAATTTTGTTTTAATACATAGTTGAATCCTGTAATAACATATGATAAAGTTCAAAGAGGTTTGGAACCTTTGTTGTCTCCGTTTCTCTAGGGAATATCAATTTTATAGAGGTTCGTCCACTAATTTTGAAAGTATATGCAGTTTTACTAAATTAATTGATAAAAAATTAGAACGATGTCCATGTACCATGAAAAGGAGTTTAGCATACATTAATTCAAATTTATAATGTGGTTATAAATTTTAAAACAAATTTAAAGATTATAGGCTTCAATATATAGAGCATTTACCGAAAACTCATTATTTTCGTAGGGGTTAACACATAGATTTTGAGAAAAATTCAAAAAATATGAAAATATTGTTTTAATACATAGTTGAATCCTGTAATAACATATTATAAAGGTCAAAGAGGTTTGAAACCTTTGTTGTTTCCGTTTCTCTAGGGAATATCAATTTTATAGTGGTTCATCCACTAATTTTGAAAGTATATGAAGTTTTACTAAATTAATTGATAAAAAATTAGAACGATGTCCATGTACCATGAAAAGAGTTTAGCATACATTAATTCAAATTTATAATGTGGTTATAAATTTTAAAACAAATTTAAAGATTTAGGCTTCAATATATAGCGCATTTACCGAAAACTCATTATTTTCGTAGGGGTTAACACATAGATTTTGAGAAAAATTCAAAAAATATGAAAATTTTGTTTTAATACATAGTTGAATCCTGTAATAACATATGATAAAGTTCAAAGAGGTTTGGAACCTTTGTTGTCTCCGTTTCTCTATCGCATATCAATTTTATAGAGGTTCGTCCACTAATTTTGAAAGTATATGCAGTTTTACTAAATTAATTGATAAAAAATTAGAACGATGTCCATGTACCATGAAAAGGAGTTTAGCATACATTAATTAAAATTTATAATGTGGTTATAAATTTTAAAACAAATTTAAAGATTATAGGCTTCAATATATAGAGCATTTACCGAAAACTCATTATTTTCGTAGGGGTTAACACATAGATTTTGAGAAAAATTCAAAAAATATGAAAATATTGTTTTAATACATAGTTGAATCCTGTAATAACATATTATAAAGGTCAAAGAGGTTTGAAACCTTTGTTGTTTCCGTTTCTCTAGGGAATATCAATTTTATAGTGGTTCATCCACTAATTTTGAAAGTATATGAAGTTTTACTAAATTAATTGATAAAAAATTAGAACGATGTCCATGTACCATGAAAAGAAGTTTAGCATACATTAATTCAAATTTATAATGTGGTTATAAATTTTAAAACAAATTTAAAGATTTAGGCTTCAATATATAGCGCATTTACCGAAAACTCATTATTTTCGTAGGGGTTAACACATAGATTTTGAGAAAAATTCAAAAAATATGAAAATTTGTTTTAATACATAGTTGAATCCTGTAATAACATATGATAAAGTTCAAAGAGGTTTGGAACCTTTGTTGTCTCCGTTTCTCTATCGCATATCAATTTTATAGAGGTTCGTCCACTAATTTTGAAAGTATATGCAGTTTTACTAAATTAATTGATAAAAAATTAGAACGATGTCCATGTACCATGAAAAGGAGTTTAGCATACATTAATTCAAATTTATAATGTGGTTATAAATTTTAAAACAAATTTAAAGATTATAGGCTTCAATATATAGAGCATTTACCGAAAACTCATTATTTTCGTAGGGGTTAACACATAGATTTTGAGAAAAATTCAAAAAATATGAAAATATTGTTTTAATACATAGTTGAATCCTGTAATAACATATTATAAAGGTCAAAGAGGTTTGAAACCTTTGTTGTCTCCGTTTCTCTAGGGAATATCAATTTTATAGTGGTTCATCCACTAATTTAGAAAGTATATGCAGTTTTACTAAATTAATTGATAAAAAATTAGAACGATGTCCATGTACCATGAAAAGGAGTTTAGCATACATTAATTCAAATTTATAATGTGGTTATAAATTTTAAAACAAATTTAAAGATTATAGGCTTCAATATATAGAGCATTTACCGAAAACTCATTATTTTCGTAGGGGTTAACACATAGATTTTGAGAAAAATTCAAAAATATGAAAATATTGTTTTAATACATAGTTGAATCCTGTAATAACATATTATAAAGTTCAAAGAGGTTTGAAACCTTTGTTGTCTCCGTTTCTCTAGGGAATATCAATTTTATAGTGGTTCATCCACTAATTTAGAAAGTATATGCAGTTTTACTAAATTAATTGATAAAAAATTAGAACGATGTCCATGTACCATGAAAAGGAGTTTAGCATACATTAATTCAAATTTATAATGTGGTTATAAATTTTAAAACAAATTTAAAGATTATAGGCTTCAATATATAGAGCATTTACCGAAAACTCATTATTTTCGTAGGGGTTAACACATAGATTTTGAGAAAAATTCAAAAAATATGAAAATATTGTTTTAATACATAGTTGAATCCTGTAATAACATATTATAAAGGTCAAAGAGGTTTGAAACCTTTGTTGTCTCCGTTTCTCTAGGGAATATCAATTTTATAGTGGTTCATCCACTAATTTAGAAAGTATATGCAGTTTTACTAAATTAATTGATAAAAAATTAGAACGATGTCCATGTACCATGAAAAGGAGTTTAGCATACATTAATTCAAATTTATAATGTGGTTATAAATTTTAAAACAAATTTAAAGATTATAGGCTTCAATATATAGAGCATTTACCGAAAACTCATTATTTTCGTAGGGGTTAACACATAGATTTTGAGAAAAATTCAAAAAATATGAAAATATTGTTTTAATACATAGTTGAATCCTGTAATAACATATTATAAAGGTCAAAGAGGTTTGAAACCTTTGTTGTCTCCGTTTCTCTAGGGAATATCAATTTTATAGTGGTTCATCCACTAATTTAGAAAGTATATGCAGTTTTACTAAATTAATTGATAAAAAATTAGAACGATGTCCATGTACCATGAAAAGGAGTTTAGCATACATTAATTCAAATTTATAATGTGGTTATAAATTTTAAAACAAATTTAAAGATTATAGGCTTCAATATATAGAGCATTTACCGAAAACTCATTATTTTCGTAGGGGTTAACACATAGATTTTGAGAAAAATTCAAAAAATATGAAAATATTGTTTTAATACATAGTTGAATCCTGTAATAACATATGATAAAGTTCAAAGAGGTTTGGAACCTTTGTTGTCTCCGTTTCTCTAGGGCATATCAATTTTATAGAGGTTCGTCCACTAATTTTGAAAGTATATGCAGTTTTACTAAATTAATTGATAAAAAATTAGAACGATGTCCATGTACCATGAAAAGGAGTTTAGCATACATTAATTCAAATTTATAATGTGGTTATAAATTTTAAAACAAATTTAAAGATTATAGGCTTCAATATATAGAGCATTTACCGAAAACTCATTATTTTCGTAGGGGTTAACACATAGATTTTGAGAAAAATTCAAAAAATATGAAAATATTGTTTTAATACATAGTTGAATCCTGTAATAACATATTATAAAGGTCAAAGAGGTTTGAAACCTTTGTTGTCTCCGTTTCTCTAGGGAATATCAATTTTATAGTGGTTCATCCACTAATTTTGAAAGTATATGCAGTTTTACTAAATTAATTGATAAAAAATTAGAACGATGTCCATGTACCATGAAAAGGAGTTTAGCATACATTAATTCAAATTTATAATGTGGTTATAAATTTTAAAACAAATTTAAAGATTTAGGCTTCAATATATAGCGCATTTACCGAAAACTCATTATTTTCGTAGGGGTTAACACATAGATTTTGAGAAAAATTCAAAAAATATGAAAATTTGTTTTAATACATAGTTGAATCCTGTAATAACATATGATAAAGTTCAAAGAGGTTTGGAACCTTTGTTGTCTCCGTTTCTCTAGGGAATATCAATTTTATAGAGGTTCGTCCACTAATTTTGAAAGTATATGCAGTTTTACTAAATTAATTGATAAAAAATTAGAACGATGTCCATGTACCATGAAAAGGAGTTTAGCATACATTAATTCAAATTTATAATGTGGTTATAAATTTTAAAACAAATTTAAAGATTATAGGCTTCAATATATAGAGCATTTACCGAAAACTCATTATTTTCGTAGGGGTTAACACATAGATTTTGAGAAAAATTCAAAAAATATGAAAATATTGTTTTAATACATAGTTGAATCCTGTAATAACATATTATAAAGGTCAAAGAGGTTTGAAACCTTTGTTGTCTCCGTTTCTCTAGGGAATATCAATTTTATAGTGGTTCATCCACTAATTTAGAAAGTATATGCAGTTTTACTAAATTAATTGATAAAAAATTAGAACGATGTCCATGTACCATGAAAAGGAGTTTAGCATACATTAATTCAAATTTATAATGTGGTTATAAATTTTAAAACAAATTTAAAGATTATAGGCTTCAATATATAGAGCATTTACCGAAAACTCATTATTTTCGTAGGGGTTAACACATAGATTTTGAGAAAAATTCAAAAAATATGAAAATATTGTTTTAATACATAGTTGAATCCTGTAATAACATATTATAAAGTTCAAAGAGGTTTGAAACCTTTGTTGTCTCCGTTTCTCTAGGGAATATCAATTTTATAGTGGTTCATCCACTAATTTAGAAAGTATATGCAGTTTTACTAAATTAATTGATAAAAAATTAGAACGATGTCCATGTACCATGAAAAGGAGTTTAGCATACATTAATTCAAATTTATAATGTGGTTATAAATTTTAAAACAAATTTAAAGATTATAGGCTTCAATATATAGAGCATTTACCGAAAACTCATTATTTTCGTAGGGGTTAACACATAGATTTTGAGAAAAATTCAAAAATATGAAAATATTGTTTTAATACATAGTTGAATCCTGTAATAACATATTATAAAGTTCAAAGAGGTTTGAAACCTTTGTTGTCTCCGTTTCTCTAGGGAATATCAATTTTATAGTGGTTCATCCACTAATTTGAAAGTATATGCAGTTTTACTAAATTAATTGATAAAAAATTAGAACGATGTCCATGTACCATGAAAAGGAGTTTAGCATACATTAATTCAAATTTATAATGTGGTTATAAATTTTAAAACAAATTTAAAGATTTAGGCTTCAATATATAGCGCATTTACCGAAAACTCATTATTTTCGTAGGGGTTAACACATAGATTTTGAGAAAAATTCAAAAAATATGAAAATTTTGTTTTAATACATAGTTGAATCCTGTAATAACATATGATAAAGTTCAAAGAGGTTTGGAACCTTTGTTGTCTCCGTTTCTCTAGGGCATATCAATTTTATAGAGGTTCGTCCACTAATTTTGAAAGTATATGCAGTTTTACTAAATTAATTGATAAAAAATTAGAACGATGTCCATGTACCATGAAAAGGAGTTTAGCATACATTAATTCAAATTTATAATGTGGTTATAAATTTTAAAACAAATTTAAAGATTATAGGCTTCAATATATAGAGCATTTACCGAAAACTCATTATTTTCGTAGGGGTTAACACATAGATTTTGAGAAAAATTCAAAAAATATGAAAATATTGTTTTAATACATAGTTGAATCCTGTAATAACATATTATAAAGGTCAAAGAGGTTTGAAACCTTTGTTGTCTCCGTTTCTCTAGGGAATATCAATTTTATAGTGGTTCATCCACTAATTTTGAAAGTATATGCAGTTTTACTAAATTAATTGATAAAAAATTAGAACGATGTCCATGTACCATGAAAAGAAGTTTAGCATACATTAATTCAAATTTATAATGTGGTTATAAATTTTAAAACAAATTTAAAGATTTAGGCTTCAATATATAGCGCATTTACCGAAAACTCATTATTTTCGTAGGGGTTAACACATAGATTTTGAGAAAAATTCAAAAAATATGAAAATTTTGTTTTAATACATAGTTGAATCCTGTAATAACATATGATAAAGTTCAAAGAGGTTTGGAACCTTTGTTGTCTCCGTTTCTCTAGGGCATATCAATTTTATAGAGGTTCGTCCACTAATTTTGAAAGTATATGCAGTTTTACTAAATTAATTGATAAAAAATTAGAACGATGTCCATGTACCATGAAAAGGAGTTTAGCATACATTAATTCAAATTTATAATGTGGTTATAAATTTTAAAACAAATTTAAAGATTATAGGCTTCAATATATAGAGCATTTACCGAAAACTCATTATTTTCGTAGGGGTTAACACATAGATTTTGAGAAAAATTCAAAAAATATGAAAATATTGTTTTAATACATAGTTGAATCCTGTAATAACATATTATAAAGGTCAAAGAGGTTTGAAACCTTTGTTGTCTCCGTTTCTCTAGGGAATATCAATTTTATAGTGGTTCATCCACTAATTTAGAAAGTATATGCAGTTTTACTAAATTAATTGATAAAAAATTAGAACGATGTCCATGTACCATGAAAAGGAGTTTAGCATACATTAATTCAAATTTATAATGTGGTTATAAATTTTAAAACAAATTTAAAGATTATAGGCTTCAATATATAGAGCATTTACCGAAAACTCATTATTTTCGTAGGGGTTAACACATAGATTTTGAGAAAAATTCAAAAATATGAAAATATTGTTTTAATACATAGTTGAATCCTGTAATAACATATTATAAAGTTCAAAGAGGTTTGAAACCTTTGTTGTCTCCGTTTCTCTAGGGAATATCAATTTTATAGTGGTTCATCCACTAATTTAGAAAGTATATGCAGTTTTACTAAATTAATTGATAAAAAATTAGAACGATGTCCATGTACCATGAAAAGGAGTTTAGCATACATTAATTCAAATTTATAATGTGGTTATAAATTTTAAAACAAATTTAAAGATTATAGGCTTCAATATATAGAGCATTTACCGAAAACTCATTATTTTCGTAGGGGTTAACACATAGATTTTGAGAAAAATTCAAAAAATATGAAAATATTGTTTTAATACATAGTTGAATCCTGTAATAACATATTATAAAGGTCAAAGAGGTTTGAAACCTTTGTTGTCTCCGTTTCTCTAGGGAATATCAATTTTATAGTGGTTCATCCACTAATTTAGAAAGTATATGCAGTTTTACTAAATTAATTGATAAAAAATTAGAACGATGTCCATGTACCATGAAAAGGAGTTTAGCATACATTAATTCAAATTTATAATGTGGTTATAAATTTTAAAACAAATTTAAAGATTATAGGCTTCAATATATAGCGCATTTACCGAAAACTCATTATTTTCGTAGGGGTTAACACATAGATTTTGAGAAAAATTCAAAAAATATGAAAATATTGTTTTAATACATAGTTGAATCCTGTAATAACATATGATAAAGTTCAAAGAGGTTTGAAACCTTTGTTGTCTCCGTTTCTCTAGGGAATATCAATTTTATAGTGGTTCGTCCACTAATTTAGAAAGTATATGCAGTTTTACTAAATTAATTGATAAAAAATTAGAACGATGTCCATGTACCATGAAAAGGAGTTTAGCATACATTAATTCAAATTTATAATGTGGTTATAAATTTTAAAACAAATTTAAAGATTATAGGCTTCAATATATAGAGCATTTACCGAAAACTCATTATTTTCGTAGGGGTTAACACATAGATTTTGAGAAAAATTCAAAAAATATGAAAATATTGTTTTAATACATAGTTGAATCCTGTAATAACATATTATAAAGGTCAAAGAGGTTTGAAACCTTTGTTGTCTCCGTTTCTCTAGGGAATATCAATTTTATAGTGGTTCATCCACTAATTTTGAAAGTATATGCAGTTTTACTAAATTAATTGATAAAAAATTAGAACGATGTCCATGTACCATGAAAAGAAGTTTAGCATACATTAATTCAAATTTATAATGTGGTTATAAATTTTAAAACAAATTTAAAGATTTTAGGCTTCAATATATAGCGCATTTACCGAAAACTCATTATTTTCGTAGGGGTTAACACATAGATTTTGAGAAAAATTCAAAAAATATGAAAATTTTGTTTTAATACATAGTTGAATCCTGTAATAACATATGATAAAGTTCAAAGAGGTTTGGAACCTTTGTTGTCTCCGTTTCTCTATCGCATATCAATTTTATAGAGGTTCGTCCACTAATTTTGAAAGTATATGCAGTTTTACTAAATTAATTGATAAAAAATTAGAACGATGTCCATGTACCATGAAAAGGAGTTTAGCATACATTAATTCAAATTTATAATGTGGTTATAAATTTTAAAACAAATTTAAAGATTATAGGCTTCAATATATAGAGCATTTACCGAAAACTCATTATTTTCGTAGGGGTTAACACATAGATTTTGAGAAAAATTCAAAAAATATGAAAATATTGTTTTAATACATAGTTGAATCCTGTAATAACATATTATAAAGGTCAAAGAGGTTTGAAACCTTTGTTGTCTCCGTTTCTCTAGGGAATATCAATTTTATAGAGGTTCATCCACTAATTTTGAAAGTATATGCAGTTTTACTAAATTAATTGATAAAAAATTAGAACGATGTCCATGTACCATGAAAAGGAGTTTAGCATACATTAATTCAAATTTATAATGTGGTTATAAATTTTAAAACAAATTTAAAGATTATAGGCTTCAATATATAGCGCATTTACCGAAAACTCATTATTTTCGTAGGGGTTAACACATAGATTTTGAGAAAAATTCAAAAAATATGAAAATATTGTTTTAATACATAGTTGAATCCTGTAATAACATATGATAAAGTTCAAAGAGGTTTGGAACCTTTGTTGTCTCCGTTTCTCTAGGGAATATCAATTTTATAGTGGTTCGTCCACTAATTTTGAAAGTATATGCAGTTTTACTAAATTAATTGATAAAAAATTAGAACGATGTCCATGTACCATGAAAAGGAGTTTAGCATACATTAATTCAAATTTATAATGTGGTTATAAATTTTAAAACAAATTTAAAGATTATAGGCTTCAATATATAGAGCATTTACCGAAAACTCATTATTTTCGTAGGGGTTAACACATAGATTTTGAGAAAAATTCAAAAAATATGAAAATATTGTTTTAATACATAGTTGAATCCTGTAATAACATATTATAAAGGTCAAAGAGGTTTGAAACCTTTGTTGTCTCCGTTTCTCTAGGGAATATCAATTTTATAGTGGTTCATCCACTAATTTAGAAAGTATATGCAGTTTTACTAAATTAATTGATAAAAAATTAGAACGATGTCCATGTACCATGAAAAGGAGTTTAGCATACATTAATTCAAATTTATAATGTGGTTATAAATTTTAAAACAAATTTAAAGATTATAGGCTTCAATATATAGAGCATTTACCGAAAACTCATTATTTTCGTAGGGGTTAACACATAGATTTTGAGAAAAATTCAAAAAATATGAAAATATTGTTTTAATACATAGTTGAATCCTGTAATAACATATTATAAAGTTCAAAGAGGTTTGAAACCTTTGTTGTCTCCGTTTCTCTAGGGAATATCAATTTTATAGTGGTTCATCCACTAATTTAGAAAGTATATGCAGTTTTACTAAATTAATTGATAAAAAATTAGAACGATGTCCATGTACCATGAAAAGGAGTTTAGCATACATTAATTCAAATTTATAATGTGGTTATAAATTTTAAAACAAATTTAAAGATTATAGGCTTCAATATATAGAGCATTTACCGAAAACTCATTATTTTCGTAGGGGTTAACACATAGATTTTGAGAAAAATTCAAAAAATATGAAAATATTGTTTTAATACATAGTTGAATCCTGTAATAACATATTATAAAGGTCAAAGAGGTTTGAAACCTTTGTTGTCTCCGTTTCTCTAGGGAATATCAATTTTATAGTGGTTCATCCACTAATTTAGAAAGTATATGCAGTTTTACTAAATTAATTGATAAAAAATTAGAACGATGTCCATGTACCATGAAAAGGAGTTTAGCATACATTAATTCAAATTTATAATGTGGTTATAAATTTTAAAACAAATTTAAAGATTATAGGCTTCAATATATAGAGCATTTACCGAAAACTCATTATTTTCGTAGGGGTTAACACATAGATTTTGAGAAAAATTCAAAAAATATGAAAATATTGTTTTAATACATAGTTGAATCCTGTAATAACATATTATAAAGTTCAAAGAGGTTTGAAACCTTTGTTGTCTCCGTTTCTCTAGGGAATATCAATTTTATAGTGGTTCGTCCACTAATTTTGAAAGTATATGCAGTTTTACTAAATTAATTGATAAAAAATTAGAACGATGTCCATGTACCATGAAAAGGAGTTTAGCATACATTAATTCAAATTTATAATGTGGTTATAAATTTTAAAACAAATTTAAAGATTATAGGCTTCAATATATAGAGCATTTACCGAAAACTCATTATTTTCGTAGGGGTTAACACATAGATTTTGAGAAAAATTCAAAAAATATGAAAATATTGTTTTAATACATAGTTGAATCCTGTAATAACATATTATAAAGGTCAAAGAGGTTTGAAACCTTTGTTGTCTCCGTTTCTCTAGGGAATATCAATTTTATAGTGGTTCATCCACTAATTTTGAAAGTATATGCAGTTTTACTAAATTAATTGATAAAAAATTAGAACGATGTCCATGTACCATGAAAAGGAGTTTAGCATACATTAATTCAAATTTATAATGTGGTTATAAATTTTAAAACAAATTTAAAGATTATAGGCTTCAATATATAGAGCATTTACCGAAAACTCATTATTTTCGTAGGGGTTAACACATAGATTTTGAGAAAAATTCAAAAAATATGAAAATATTGTTTTAATACATAGTTGAATCCTGTAATAACATATGATAAAGGTCAAAGAGGTTTGGAACCTTTGTTGTCTCCGTTTCTCTAGGGAATATCAATTTTATAGTGGTTCGTCCACTAATTTTGAAAGTATATGAAGTTTTATTAAATTAATTGATAAAAAATTAGAACGATGTCCATGTACCATGAAAAGGAGTTTAGCATACATTAATTCAAATTTATAATGTGGTTATAAATTTTAAAACAAATTTAAAGATTATAGGCTTCAATATATAGAGCATTTACCGAAAACTCATTATTTTCGTAGGGGTTAACACATAGATTTTGAGAAAAATTCAAAAAATATGAAAATATTGTTTTAATACATAGTTGAATCCTGTAATAACATATTATAAAGGTCAAAGAGGTTTGAAACCTTTGTTGTCTCCGTTTCTCTAGGGAATATCAATTTTATAGTGGTTCATCCACTAATTTTGAAAGTATATGCAGTTTTACTAAATTAATTGATAAAAAATTAGAACGATGTCCATGTACCATGAAAAGGAGTTTAGCATACATTAATTCAAATTTATAATGTGGTTATAAATTTTAAAACAAATTTAAAGATTATAGGCTTCAATATATAGAGCATTTACCGAAAACTCATTATTTTCGTAGGGGTTAACACATAGATTTTGAGAAAAATTCAAAAAATATGAAAATATTGTTTTAATACATAGTTGAATCCTGTAATAACATATTATAAAGTTCAAAGAGGTTTGAAACCTTTGTTGTCTCCGTTTCTCTAGGGAATATCAATTTTATAGTGGTTCATCCACTAATTTAGAAAGTATATGCAGTTTTACTAAATTAATTGATAAAAAATTAGAACGATGTCCATGTACCATGAAAAGGAGTTTAGCATACATTAATTCAAATTTATAATGTGGTTATAAATTTTAAAACAAATTTAAAGATTATAGGCTTCAATATATAGAGCATTTACCGAAAACTCATTATTTTCGTAGGGGTTAACACATAGATTTTGAGAAAAATTCAAAAAATATGAAAATATTGTTTTAATACATAGTTGAATCCTGTAATAACATATTATAAAGGTCAAAGAGGTTTGAAACCTTTGTTGTCTCCGTTTCTCTAGGGAATATCAATTTTATAGTGGTTCATCCACTAATTTAGAAAGTATATGCAGTTTTACTAAATTAATTGATAAAAAATTAGAACGATGTCCATGTACCATGAAAAGGAGTTTAGCATACATTAATTCAAATTTATAATGTGGTTATAAATTTTAAAACAAATTTAAAGATTATAGGCTTCAATATATAGAGCATTTACCGAAAACTCATTATTTTCGTAGGGGTTAACACATAGATTTTGAGAAAAATTCAAAAATATGAAAATATTGTTTTAATACATAGTTGAATCCTGTAATAACATATTATAAAGTTCAAAGAGGTTTGAAACCTTTGTTGTCTCCGTTTCTCTAGGGAATATCAATTTTATAGTGGTTCATCCACTAATTTAGAAAGTATATGCAGTTTTACTAAATTAATTGATAAAAAATTAGAACGATGTCCATGTACCATGAAAAGGAGTTTAGCATACATTAATTCAAATTTATAATGTGGTTATAAATTTTAAAACAAATTTAAAGATTATAGGCTTCAATATATAGAGCATTTACCGAAAACTCATTATTTTCGTAGGGGTTAACACATAGATTTTGAGAAAAATTCAAAAAATATGAAAATATTGTTTTAATACATAGTTGAATCCTGTAATAACATATTATAAAGGTCAAAGAGGTTTGAAACCTTTGTTGTCTCCGTTTCTCTAGGGAATATCAATTTTATAGTGGTTCATCCACTAATTTTGAAAGTATATGCAGTTTTACTAAATTAATTGATAAAAAATTAGAACGATGTCCATGTACCATGAAAAGGAGTTTAGCATACATTAATTCAAATTTATAATGTGGTTATAAATTTTAAAACAAATTTAAAGATTATAGGCTTCAATATATAGAGCATTTACCGAAAACTCATTATTTTCGTAGGGGTTAACACATAGATTTTGAGAAAAATTCAAAAAATATGAAAATATTGTTTTAATACATAGTTGAATCCTGTAATAACATATGATAAAGTTCAAAGAGGTTTGGAACCTTTGTTGTCTCCGTTTCTCTAGGGAATATCAATTTTATAGTGGTTCATCCACTAATTTTGAAAGTATATGCAGTTTTACTAAATTAATTGATAAAAAATTAGAACGATGTCCATGTACCATGAAAAGGAGTTTAGCATACATTAATTCAAATTTATAATGTGGTTATAAATTTTAAAACAAATTTAAAGATTATAGGCTTCAATATATAGAGCATTTACCGAAAACTCATTATTTTCGTAGGGGTTAACACATAGATTTTGAGAAAAATTCAAAAAATATGAAAATATTGTTTTAATACATAGTTGAATCCTGTAATAACATATTATAAAGTTCAAAGAGGTTTGGAACCTTTGTTGTCTCCGTTTCTCTAGGGAATATCAATTTTATAGTGGTTCATCCACTAATTTTGAAAGTATATGCAGTTTTACTAAATTAATTGATAAAAAATTAGAACGATGTCCATGTACCATGAAAAGGAGTTTAGCATACATTAATTCAAATTTATAATGTGGTTATAAATTTTAAAACAAATTTAAAGATTATAGGCTTCAATATATAGAGCATTTACCGAAAACTCATTATTTTCGTAGGGGTTAACACATAGATTTTGAGAAAAATTCAAAAATATGAAAATATTGTTTTAATACATAGTTGAATCCTGTAATAACATATTATAAAGTTCAAAGAGGTTTGAAACCTTTGTTGTCTCCGTTTCTCTAGGGAATATCAATTTTATAGTGGTTCATCCACTAATTTTGAAAGTATATGCAGTTTTACTAAATTAATTGATAAAAAATTAGAACGATGTCCATGTACCATGAAAAGGAGTTTAGCATACATTAATTCAAATTTATAATGTGGTTATAAATTTTAAAACAAATTTAAAGATTATAGGCTTCAATATATAGAGCATTTACCGAAAACTCATTATTTTCGTAGGGGTTAACACATAGATTTTGAGAAAAATTCAAAAAATATGAAAATATTGTTTTAATACATAGTTGAATCCTGTAATAACATATTATAAAGGTCAAAGAGGTTTGAAACCTTTGTTGTCTCCGTTTCTCTAGGGAATATCAATTTTATAGTGGTTCATCCACTAATTTAGAAAGTATATGCAGTTTTACTAAATTAATTGATAAAAAATTAGAACGATGTCCATGTACCATGAAAAGGAGTTTAGCATACATTAATTCAAATTTATAATGTGGTTATAAATTTTAAAACAAATTTAAAGATTATAGGCTTCAATATATAGAGCATTTACCGAAAACTCATTATTTTCGTAGGGGTTAACACATAGATTTTGAGAAAAATTCAAAAAATATGAAAATATTGTTTTAATACATAGTTGAATCCTGTAATAACATATATAAAGTTCAAAGAGGTTTGAACCTTTGTTGTCTCCGTTTCTCTAGGGAATATCAATTTTATAGTGGTTCATCCACTAATTTAGAAAGTATATGCAGTTTTACTAAATTAATTGATAAAAAATTAGAACGATGTCCATGTACCATGAAAAGGAGTTTAGCATACATTAATTCAAATTTATAATGTGGTTATAAATTTTAAAACAAATTTAAAGATTATAGGCTTCAATATATAGAGCATTTACCGAAAACTCATTATTTTCGTAGGGGTTAACACATAGATTTTGAGAAAAATTCAAAAAATATGAAAATATTGTTTTAATACATAGTTGAATCCTGTAATAACATATTATAAAGTTCAAAGAGGTTTGAAACCTTTGTTGTCTCCGTTTCTCTAGGGAATATCAATTTTATAGTGGTTCATCCACTAATTTAGAAAGTATATGCAGTTTTACTAAATTAATTGATAAAAAATTAGAACGATGTCCATGTACCATGAAAAGGAGTTTAGCATACATTAATTCAAATTTATAATGTGGTTATAAATTTTAAAACAAATTTAAAGATTATAGGCTTCAATATATAGAGCATTTACCGAAAACTCATTATTTTCGTAGGGGTTAACACATAGATTTTGAGAAAAATTCAAAAAATATGAAAATATTGTTTTAATACATAGTTGAATCCTGTAATAACATATTATAAAGGTCAAAGAGGTTTGAAACCTTTGTTGTCTCCGTTTCTCTAGGGAATATCAATTTTATAGTGGTTCATCCACTAATTTAGAAAGTATATGCAGTTTTACTAAATTAATTGATAAAAAATTAGAACGATGTCCATGTACCATGAAAAGGAGTTTAGCATACATTAATTCAAATTTATAATGTGGTTATAAATTTTAAAACAAATTTAAAGATTATAGGCTTCAATATATAGAGCATTTACCGAAAACTCATTATTTTCGTAGGGGTTAACACATAGATTTTGAGAAAAATTCAAAAAATATGAAAATATTGTTTTAATACATAGTTGAATCCTGTAATAACATATGATAAAGTTCAAAGAGGTTTGAACCTTTGTTGTCTCCGTTTCTCTAGGGAATATCAATTTTATAGTGGTTCATCCACTAATTTAGAAAGTATATGCAGTTTTACTAAATTAATTGATAAAAAATTAGAACGATGTCCATGTACCATGAAAAGGAGTTTAGCATACATTAATTCAAATTTATAATGTGGTTATAAATTTTAAAACAAATTTAAAGATTATAGGCTTCAATATATAGAGCATTTACCGAAAACTCATTATTTTCGTAGGGGTTAACACATAGATTTTGAGAAAAATTCAAAAAATATGAAAATATTGTTTTAATACATAGTTGAATCCTGTAATAACATATTATAAAGTTCAAAGAGGTTTGAAACCTTTGTTGTCTCCGTTTCTCTAGGGAATATCAATTTTATAGTGGTTCATCCACTAATTTTGAAAGTATATGCAGTTTTACTAAATTAATTGATAAAAAATTAGAACGATGTCCATGTACCATGAAAAGGAGTTTAGCATACATTAATTCAAATTTATA
This sequence comes from Brassica napus, assembly GCF_020379485.1. Classification (NCBI taxonomy): domain Eukaryota; kingdom Viridiplantae; phylum Streptophyta; class Magnoliopsida; order Brassicales; family Brassicaceae; genus Brassica; species Brassica napus. The sequence goes on along the minus strand of NW_026014261.1, from coordinate 14,585 downwards.
ATGTGGTTATAAATTTTAAAACAAATTTAAAGATTATAGGCTTCAATATATAGAGCATTTACCGAAAACTCATTATTTTCGTAGGGGTTAACACATAGATTTTGAGAAAAATTCAAAAAATATGAAAATATTGTTTTAATACATAGTTGAATCCTGTAATAACATATTATAAAGTTCAAAGAGGTTTGAAACCTTTGTTGTCTCCGTTTCTCTAGGGAATATCAATTTTATAGTGGTTCATCCACTAATTTAGAAAGTATATGCAGTTTTACTAAATTAATTGATAAAAAATTAGAACGATGTCCATGTACCATGAAAAGGAGTTTAGCATACATTAATTCAAATTTATAATGTGGTTATAAATTTTAAAACAAATTTAAAGATTATAGGCTTCAATATATAGAGCATTTACCGAAAACTCATTATTTTCGTAGGGGTTAACACATAGATTTTGAGAAAAATTCAAAAAATATGAAAATATTGTTTTAATACATAGTTGAATCCTGTAATAACATATTATAAAGGTCAAAGAGGTTTGAAACCTTTGTTGTCTCCGTTTCTCTAGGGAATATCAATTTTATAGTGGTTCATCCACTAATTTAGAAAGTATATGCAGTTTTACTAAATTAATTGATAAAAAATTAGAACGATGTCCATGTACCATGAAAAGGAGTTTAGCATACATTAATTCAAATTTATAATGTGGTTATAAATTTTAAAACAAATTTAAAGATTATAGGCTTCAATATATAGAGCATTTACCGAAAACTCATTATTTTCGTAGGGGTTAACACATAGATTTTGAGAAAAATTCAAAAAATATGAAAATATTGTTTTAATACATAGTTGAATCCTGTAATAACATATTATAAAGTTCAAAGAGGTTTGAAACCTTTGTTGTCTCCGTTTCTCTAGGGAATATCAATTTTATAGTGGTTCATCCACTAATTTAGAAAGTATATGCAGTTTTACTAAATTAATTGATAAAAAATTAGAACGATGTCCATGTACCATGAAAAGGAGTTTAGCATACATTAATTCAAATTTATAATGTGGTTATAAATTTTAAAACAAATTTAAAGATTATAGGCTTCAATATATAGAGCATTTACCGAAAACTCATTATTTTCGTAGGGGTTAACACATAGATTTTGAGAAAAATTCAAAAAATATGAAAATATTGTTTTAATACATAGTTGAATCCTGTAATAACATATTATAAAGTTCAAAGAGGTTTGAAACCTTTGTTGTCTCCGTTTCTCTAGGGAATATCAATTTTATAGTGGTTCATCCACTAATTTTGAAAGTATATGCAGTTTTACTAAATTAATTGATAAAAAATTAGAACGATGTCCATGTACCATGAAAAGGAGTTTAGCATACATTAATTCAAATTTATAATGTGGTTATAAATTTTAAAACAAATTTAAAGATTATAGGCTTCAATATATAGAGCATTTACCGAAAACTCATTATTTTCGTAGGGGTTAACACATAGATTTTGAGAAAAATTCAAAAAATATGAAAATATTGTTTTAATACATAGTTGAATCCTGTAATAACATATTATAAAGTTCAAAGAGGTTTGAAACCTTTGTTGTCTCCGTTTCTCTAGGGAATATCAATTTTATAGTGGTTCATCCACTAATTTAGAAAGTATATGCAGTTTTACTAAATTAATTGATAAAAAATTAGAACGATGTCCATGTACCATGAAAAGGAGTTTAGCATACATTAATTCAAATTTATAATGTGGTTATAAATTTTAAAACAAATTTAAAGATTATAGGCTTCAATATATAGAGCATTTACCGAAAACTCATTATTTTCGTAGGGGTTAACACATAGATTTTGAGAAAAATTCAAAAAATATGAAAATATTGTTTTAATACATAGTTGAATCCTGTAATAACATATGATAAAGTTCAAAGAGGTTTGAAACCTTTGTTGTCTCCGTTTCTCTAGGGAATATCAATTTTATAGTGGTTCATCCACTAATTTTGAAAGTATATGCAGTTTTACTAAATTAATTGATAAAAAATTAGAACGATGTCCATGTACCATGAAAAGGAGTTTAGCATACATTAATTCAAATTTATAATGTGGTTATAAATTTTAAAACAAATTTAAAGATTATAGGCTTCAATATATAGAGCATTTACCGAAAACTCATTATTTTCGTAGGGGTTAACACATAGATTTTGAGAAAAATTCAAAAAATATGAAAATATTGTTTTAATACATAGTTGAATCCTGTAATAACATATATAAAGTTCAAAGAGGTTTGAAACCTTTGTTGTCTCCGTTTCTCTAGGGAATATCAATTTTATAGTGGTTCATCCACTAATTTGAAAGTATATGCAGTTTTACTAAATTAATTGATAAAAAATTAGAACGATGTCCATGTACCATGAAAAGGAGTTTAGCATACATTAATTCAAATTTATAATGTGGTTATAAATTTTAAAACAAATTTAAAGATTATAGGCTTCAATATATAGAGCATTTACCGAAAACTCATTATTTTCGTAGGGGTTAACACATAGATTTTGAGAAAAATTCAAAAAATATGAAAATATTGTTTTAATACATAGTTGAATCCTGTAATAACATATTATAAAGGTCAAAGAGGTTTGAAACCTTTGTTGTCTCCGTTTCTCTAGGGAATATCAATTTTATAGTGGTTCATCCACTAATTTAGAAAGTATATGCAGTTTTACTAAATTAATTGATAAAAAATTAGAACGATGTCCATGTACCATGAAAAGGAGTTTAGCATACATTAATTCAAATTTATAATGTGGTTATAAATTTTAAAACAAATTTAAAGATTATAGGCTTCAATATATAGAGCATTTACCGAAAACTCATTATTTTCGTAGGGGTTAACACATAGATTTTGAGAAAAATTCAAAAAATATGAAAATATTGTTTTAATACATAGTTGAATCCTGTAATAACATATTATAAAGTTCAAAGAGGTTTGAAACCTTTGTTGTCTCCGTTTCTCTAGGGAATATCAATTTTATAGTGGTTCATCCACTAATTTAGAAAGTATATGCAGTTTTACTAAATTAATTGATAAAAAATTAGAACGATGTCCATGTACCATGAAAAGGAGTTTAGCATACATTAATTCAAATTTATAATGTGGTTATAAATTTTAAAACAAATTTAAAGATTATAGGCTTCAATATATAGAGCATTTACCGAAAACTCATTATTTTCGTAGGGGTTAACACATAGATTTTGAGAAAAATTCAAAAAATATGAAAATATTGTTTTAATACATAGTTGAATCCTGTAATAACATATGATAAAGTTCAAAGAGGTTTGAAACCTTTGTTGTCTCCGTTTCTCTAGGGAATATCAATTTTATAGTGGTTCATCCACTAATTTTGAAAGTATATGCAGTTTTACTAAATTAATTGATAAAAAATTAGAACGATGTCCATGTACCATGAAAAGGAGTTTAGCATACATTAATTCAAATTTATAATGTGGTTATAAATTTTAAAACAAATTTAAAGATTATAGGCTTCAATATATAGAGCATTTACCGAAAACTCATTATTTTCGTAGGGGTTAACACATAGATTTTGAGAAAAATTCAAAAATATGAAAATATTGTTTTAATACATAGTTGAATCCTGTAATAACATATTATAAAGTTCAAAGAGGTTTGAAACCTTTGTTGTCTCCGTTTCTCTAGGGAATATCAATTTTATAGTGGTTCATCCACTAATTTGAAGTATATGCAGTTTTACTAAATTAATTGATAAAAAATTAGAACGATGTCCATGTACCATGAAAAGGAGTTTAGCATACATTAATTCAAATTTATAATGTGGTTATAAATTTTAAAACAAATTTAAAGATTATAGGCTTCAATATATAGAGCATTTACCGAAAACTCATTATTTTCGTAGGGGTTAACACATAGATTTTGAGAAAAATTCAAAAAATATGAAAATATTGTTTTAATACATAGTTGAATCCTGTAATAACATAATCCATTTTTTTTTTTTTTTTAAAAAAAAAAAAAAAATTTTAAATTTTGTTTTAATCCTTAATAAACATATGATAAAGTCAAAGAGGTTTGGAACCTTTGTTGTCTCCGTTTCTCTAGGGAATATCAATTTTATAGAGGTTCGTCCACTAATTTTGAAAGTATATGCAGTTTTACTAAATTAATTGATAAAAAATTAGAACGATGTCCATGTACCATGAAAAGGAGTTTAGCATACATTAATTCAAATTTATAATGTGGTTATAAATTTTAAAACAAATTTAAAGATTATAGGCTTCAATATATAGAGCATTTACCGAAAACTCATTATTTTCGTAGGGGTTAACACATAGATTTTGAGAAAAATTCAAAAAATATGAAAATATTGTTTTAATACATAGTTGAATCCTGTAATAACATATTATAAAGTTCAAAGAGGTTTGAAACCTTTGTTGTCTCCGTTTCTCTAGGGAATATCAATTTTATAGTGGTTCATCCACTAATTTAGAAAGTATATGCAGTTTTACTAAATTAATTGATAAAAAATTAGAACGATGTCCATGTACCATGAAAAGGAGTTTAGCATACATTAATTCAAATTTATAATGTGGTTATAAATTTTAAAACAAATTTAAAGATTATAGGCTTCAATATATAGAGCATTTACCGAAAACTCATTATTTTCGTAGGGGTTAACACATAGATTTTGAGAAAAATTCAAAAATATGAAAATATTGTTTTAATACATGTTGAATCCTGTAATAACATATTATAAAGTTCAAAGAGGTTTGAACCTTTGTTGTCTCCGTTTCTCTAGGGAATATCAATTTTATAGTGGTTCGTCCACTAATTTGAAAGTATATGCAGTTTTACTAAATTAATTGATAAAAAATTAGAACGATGTCCATGTACCATGAAAAGGAGTTTAGCATACATTAATTCAAATTTATAATGTGGTTATAAATTTTAAAACAAATTTAAAGATTATAGGCTTCAATATATAGAGCATTTACCGAAAACTCATTATTTTCGTAGGGGTTAACACATAGATTTTGAAAAAAATTCAAAAAATATGAAAATATTGTTTTAATACATAGTTGAATCCTGTAATAACATATTATAAAGGTCAAAGAGGTTTGAAACCTTTGTTGTCTCCGTTTCTCTAGGGAATATCAATTTTATAGTGGTTCATCCACTAATTTAGAAAGTATATGCAGTTTTACTAAATTAATTGATAAAAAATTAGAACGATGTCCATGTACCATGAAAAGGAGTTTACATACATTAATTCAAATTTATAATGTGGTTATAAATTTAAAACAAATTTAAAGATTATAGGCTTCAATATATAGAGCATTTACCGAAAACTCATTATTTTCGTAGGGGTTAACACATAGATTTTGAAAAAAATTCAAAAAAAATGAAAATTTTGTTTTAATACATAGTTGAATCCTGTAATAACATATATAAAGTTCAAAGAGGTTTGAAACCTTTGTTGTCTCCGTTTCTCTAGGGAATATCAATTTTATAGTGGTTCATCCACTAATTTAGAAAGTATATGCAGTTTTACTAAATTAATTGATAAAAAATTAGAACGATGTCCATGTACCATGAAAAGGAGTTTAGCATACATTAATTCAAATTTATAATGTGGTTATAAATTTTAAAACAAATTTAAAGATTATAGGCTTCAATATATAGAGCATTTACCGAAAACTCATTATTTTTGTAGGGGTTAACACATAGATTTTGAGAAAAATTCAAAAAATATGAAAATATTGTTTTAATACATGATTTAATCCTGTAATAACATATGATAAAGTTCAAAGAGGTTTGAAACCTTTGTTGTCTCCGTTTCTCTAGGGAATATCAATTTTATAGGGTTCATCCACTAATTTTGAAAGTATATGCAGTTTTACTAAATTAATTGATAAAAAATTAGAACGATGTCCATGTACCATGAAAAGGAGTTTAGCATACATTAATTCAAATTTATAATGTGGTTATAAATTTTAAAACAAATTTAAAGATTATAGGCTTCAATATATAGCGCATTTACCGAAAACTCATTATTTTCGTAGGGGTTAACACATAGATTTTGAGAAAATTCAAAAAATATGAAAATTTGTTTTAATACATAGTTGAATCCTGTAATAACATATGATGAAGTTCAAAGAGGTTTGGAACCTTTGTTGTCTCCGTTTCTCTAGGGAATATCAATTTTATAGAGGTTCATCCACTAATTTTGAAAGTATATGCAGTTTTACTAAATTAATTGATAAAAAATTAGAACGATGTCCATGTACCATGAAAAGGAGTTTAGCATACATTAATTCAAATTTATAATGTGGTTATAAATTTTAAAACAAATTTAAAGATTATAGGCTTCAATATATAGAGCATTTACCGAAAACTCATTATTTTCGTAGGGGTAACACATAGATTTTGAAAAAAATTCAAAAAATATGAAAATATTGTTTTAATACATAGTTGAATCCTGTAATAACATATTATAAAGTCAAAGAGGTTTGAAACCTTTGTTGTCTCCGTTTCTCTAGGGAATATCAATTTTATAGTGGTTCATCCACTAATTTAGAAAGTATATGCAGTTTTACTAAATTAATTGATAAAAAATTAGAACGATGTCCATGTACCATGAAAAGGAGTTTAGCATACATTAATTCAAATTTATAATGTGGTTATAAATTTTAAAACAAATTTAAAGATTATAGGCTTCAATATATAGAGCATTTACCGAAAACTCATTATTTTCGTAGGGGTTAACACATAGATTTTGAGAAAATTCAAAAAATATGAAAATATTGTTTTAATACATAGTTGAATCCTGTAATAACATATGATAAAGTTCAAAGAGGTTTGAAACCTTTGTTGTCTCCGTTTCTCTAGGGAATATCAATTTTATAGAGGTTCATCCACTAATTTTGAAAGTATATGCAGTTTTACTAAATTAATTGATAAAAAATTAGAACGATGTCCATGTACCATGAAAAGGAGTTTAGCATACATTAATTCAAATTTATAATGTGGTTATAAATTTAAAACAAATTTAAAGATTATAGGCTTCAATATATAGAGCATTTACCGAAAACTCATTATTTTCGTAGGGGTTAACACATAGATTTTGAGAAAAATTCAAAAATATGAAAATATTTTTTAATACATAGTTGAATCCTGTAATAACATATTATAAAAGTCAAAGAGGTTTGAAACCTTTGTTGTCTCCGTTTCTCTAGGGAATATCAATTTTATAGTGGTTCATCCACTAATTTAGAAAGTATATGCAGTTTTACTAAATTAATTGATAAAAAATTAGAACGATGTCCATGTACCATAAAAAGGAGTTTAGCATACATTAATTCAAATTTATAAGGTGGTTATAAATTTAAAACAAATTTAAAGATTATAGGCTTCAATATATAGAGCATTTACCGAAAACTCATTATTTTCGTAGGGGTTAACACATAGATTTTGAGAAAAATTTCAAAAATATGAAAATATGTTTTAATACATGGTTGAATCCTGTAATAACATATGATAAGTTCAAAGAGGTTTGAAACCTTTGTTGTCCGTTTCTCTAGGGAATATCAATTTTATAGTGGTTCGCACTAATTTTGAAAGTATATGCAGTTTTACTAAATTAATTGAAAAAAATTAGAACGATGTCCATGTACCATGAAAAGGAGTTTAGCATACATTAATTCAAATTTATAATGTGGTTATAAATTTAAAACAAATTTAAAGATTTAGGCTTCAATATATAGAGCATTTACCGAAAACTCATTATTTTCGTAGGGGTTAACACATAGATTTTGAGAAAAATTCAAAAAATATGAAAATATTGTTTTAATACATAGTTGAATCCTGTAATAACATATTATAAAGGTTCAAAGAGGTTTGAAACCTTTGTTGTCTCCGTTTCTCTAGGGAATATCAATTTTATAGTGGTTCATCCACTAATTTAGAAAGTATATGCAGTTTTACTAAATTAATTGATAAAAAATTAGAACGATGTCCATGTACCATAAAAAGGAGTTTAGCATACATTAATTCAAATTTATAAGGTGGTTATAAATTTAAAACAAATTTAAAGATTATAGGCTTCAATATATAGAGCATTTACCGAAAACTCATTATTTTCGTAGGGGTTAACACATAGATTTTGAGAAAATTTCAAAAATATGAAAATATGTTTTAATACATAGTTGAATCCTGTAATAACATATTGATAAAGTTCAAAGAGGTTTGAAACCTTGTTGTCTCCGTTTCTCTAGGGAATATCAATTTTATAGAGGTTCGTCACTAATAATTTGAAAGTATATGCAGTTTTACTAAATTAATTGACAAAAAATTAGAACGATGTCCATGTACCATGAAAAGGAGTTTATCATACATTAATTCAAATTTGTAATGTGGTTATAAATTTTAAAACAAATTTAAAGATTATAGGCTTCAATATATAGCGCATTTACCGAAAACTCATTATTTTCGTAGGGAGTTAACACATAGATTTTGAGAAAAATTCAAAAATATGAAAAATTTGTTTTAATACATAGTTGAATCCTGTAATAACATATGATAAAGTCCAAAGAGGTTTGGAACCTTTGTTGTCTCCGTTTCTCTAGGGCATATCAATTTTATAGAGGTTCGTCCACTAATTTTGAAAGTATATGCAGTTTTATTAAATTAATTGATAAAAAATTAGAACGATGTCCATGTACCATGAAAAGGAGTTTAGCATACATTAATTCAAATTTATAATGTGGTTATAATTTTAAAACAAATTTAAAGATTATAGGCTTCAATATATAGAGCATTTACCGAAAACTCATTATTTTCGTAGGGGACACATAGATTTTGAGAAAAATTCAAAAAATATGAAAATATGTTTTAATACATAGTTGAATCCTGTAATAACATATATAAAGTTCAAAGAGGTTTGAAACCTTTGTTGTCTCCGTTTCTCTAGGGAATATCAATTTTATAGTGGTTCATCCACTAATTTAGAAAGTATATGCAGTTTTACTAAATTAATTGATAAAAAATTAGAACGATGTCCATGTACCATGAAAAGGAGTTTAGCATACATTAATTAAAATTTATAATGTGGTTATAAATTTTAAAACAAATTTAAAGATTATAGGCTTCAATATATAGAGCATTTACCGAAAACTCATTATTTTCGTAGGGGTTAACACATAGATTTTGAGAAAAATTCAAAAAATATGAAAATATTGTTTTAATACATAGTTGAATCCTGTAATAACATATTATAAAGGTCAAAGAGGTTTGAAACCTTTGTTGTTTCCGTTTCTCTAGGAATATCAATTTTATAGTGGTTCATCCACTAATTTTGAAAGTATATGAAGTTTTACTAAATTAATTGATAAAAAATTAGAACGATGTCCATGTACCATGAAAAGAAGTTTAGCATACATTAATTCAAATTTATAATGTGGTTATAAATTTTAAAACAAATTTAAAGATTTAGGCTTCAATATATAGCGCATTTACCGAAAACTCATTATTTTCGTAGGGTTAACACATAGATTTTGAGAAAAATTCAAAAAATATGAAAATTTTGTTTTAATACATAGTTGAATCCTGTAATAACATATGATAAATTCAAAGAGGTTTGGAACCTTTGTTGTCTCCGTTTCTCTAGGCATATCAATTTTATAGAGGTTCGTCCACTAATTTGAAAGTATATGCAGTTTTACTAAATTAATTGATAAAAAATTAGAACGATGTCCATGTACCATGAAAAGGAGTTTAGCATACATTAATCAAATTTATAATGTGGTTATAAATTTAAAACAAATTTAAAGATTATAGGCTTCAATATAGAGCATTTACCGAAAACTCATATATTTCGTAGGGGTTAACACATAGATTTTGAAAAAAATTCAAAAAATATGAAAATATTGTTTTAATACATAGTTGAATCCTGTAATAACATATTATAAAGGTCAAAGAGGTTTGGAACCTTTGTTGTCTCCGTTTCTCTAGGGAATATCAATTTTATAGTGGTTCATCCACTAATTTGAAAGTATATGCAGTTTTACTAAATTAATTGACAAAAAATTAGAACGATGTCCATGTACCATGAAAAGGAGTTTAGCATACATTAATTCAAATTTATAATGTGGTTATAAATTTTAAAACAAATTTAAAGATTATAGGCTTCAATATATAGCGCATTTACCGAAAACTCATTATTTTCGTAGGGGGTTAACACATAGATTTTGAGAAAAATTCAAAAAATATGAAAAATTTGTTTTAATACATAGTTGAATCCTGTAATAACATATAAAGTTCAAAGAGGTTGGAACCTTTGTTGTCTCCGTTTCTCTAGGGAATATCAATTTTATAGTGGTTCGTCCACTAATTTGAAAGTATATGCAGTTTTACTAAATTAATTGATAAAAAATTAGAACGATGTCCATGTACCATGAAAAGGAGTTTAGCATACATTAATTCAAATTTATAATGTGGTTATAAATTTTAAACAAATTTAAAGATTTAGGCTTCAATATATAGAGCATTTACCGAAAACTCATTATTTTCGTAGGGGACACATAGATTTTGAAAAAATTCAAAAAATATGAAAATATTGTTTTAATACATAGTTGAATCCTGTAATAACATATTATAAAGTTCAAAGAGGTTTGAAACTTTTGTTGTCTCCGTTTCTCTAGGGAATATCAATTTATAGTGGTTCATCCACTAATTTAGAAAGTATATGCAGTTTTACTAAATTAATTGATAAAAAATTAGAACGATGTCCATGTACCATGAAAAGGAGTTTAGCATACATTAATTCAAATTTATAATGTGGTTATAAATTTTAAAACAAATTAAAGATTATAGGCTTCAATATATAGAGTTTACCGAAAACTCATTATTTTCGTAGGGGTTAACACATAGATTTTGAGAAAATTCAAAAAATATGAAAATATTGTTTTAATACATGTTGAATCCTGTAATAACATATGATAAAGTTCAAAGAGGTTTGGAACCTTTGTTGTCTCCGTTTCTCTAGGGAATATCAATTTTATAGTGGTTCATCCACTAATTTGAAAGTATATGCAGTTTTACTAAATTAATTGATAAAAAATTAGAACGATGTCCATGTACCATGAAAAGGAGTTTAGCATACATTAATTCAAATTTATAATGTGGTTATAAATTTTAAAACAAATTTAAAGATTATAGGCTTCAATATATAGAGCATTTACCGAAAACTCATTATTTTCGTAGGGGTTAACACATAGATTTTGAGAAAAATTCAAAAAATATGAAAATATTGTTTTAATACATAGTTGAATCCTGTAATAACATATTATAAAGTCAAAGAGGTTTGAAACCTTTGTTGTCTCCGTTTCTCTAGGGAATATCAATTTTATAGTGGTTCATCCACTAATTTAGAAAGTATATGCAGTTTTACTAAATTAATTGATAAAAAATTAGAACGATGTCCATGTACCATGAAAAGGAGTTTAGCATACATTAATTCAAATTTATAATGTGGTTATAAATTTTAAAACAAATTTAAAGATTATAGGCTTCAATATATAGCATTTACCGAAAACTCAATATTTTCGTAGGGGTTAACACATAGATTTTGAGAAAAATTCAAAAAATATGAAAATATTGTTTTAATACATGTTGAATCCTGTAATAACATATGATAAAGTCAAAGAGGTTTGGAACCTTTGTTGTCTCCGTTTCTCTAGGGAATATCAATTTTATAGAGGTTCGTCCACTAATTTGAAAGTATATGCAGTTTTACTAAATTAATTGATAAAAAATTAGAACGATGTCCATGTTATGAAAAGGAGTTTAGCATACATTAATTCAAATTTATAATGTGGTTATAAATTTTAAAACAAATTTAAAGATTTAGGCTTCAATATATAGCGCATTTACCGAAAACTCATTATTTTCGTAGGGGTTAACACATAGATTTTGAGAAAAATTCAAAAAATATGAAAATATTGTTTTAATACATGTTGAATCCTGTAATAACATATGATAAAGTTCAAAGAGGTTTGGAACCTTTGTTGTCTCCGTTTCTCTAGGGAATATCAATTATAGAGGTTCGTCCACTAATTTGAAAGTATATGCAGTTTTATAAATTAATTGATAAAAAATTAGAACGATGTCCATGTACCATGAAAAGGAGTTTAGCATACATTAATTCAAATATAATGTGGTTATAAATTTTAAAACAAATTTAAAGATTATAGGCTTCAATATATAGAGCATTTACCGAAAACTCATTATTTTCGTAGGGGTTAACACATAGATTTTGAGAAAAATTCAAAAAATATGAAAATATTGTTTTAATACATAGTTGAATCCTGTAATAACATATTATAAGGTCAAAGAGGTTTGAAACTTTGTTGTCTCCGTTTCTCTAGGGAATATCAATTTTATAGTGGTTCATCCACTAATTGAAAGTATATGCAGTTTTACTAAATTAATGATAAAAAATTAGAACGATGTCCATGTACCATGAAAAGGAGTTTAGCATACATTAATTCAAATTTATAATGTGGTTATAAATTTAAAACAAATTTAAAGATTATAGGCTTCAATATATAGCGCATTTACCGAAAACTCATTATTTTCGTAGGGGTTAACACATAGATTTTGAAAAAATCAAAAAATATGAAAATATTGTTTTAATACATAGTTGAATCCTGTAATAACATATGATAAAGTTCAAAGAGGTTGGAAACCTTTGTTGTCTCCGTTTCTAGGGAATATCAATTTATAGAGGTTCGTCCACTAATTTTGAAAGTATATGCAGTTTTACTAAATTAATTGATAAAAAATTAGAACGATGTCCATGTACCATGAAAAGGAGTTTAGCATACATTAATTCAAATTTATAATGTGTTATAAATTTTAAAACAAATTTAAAGATTATAGGCTTCAATATAGAGCATTTACCGAAAACTCATTATTTCGTAGGGGTTAACACATAGATTTTGAGAAAAAATTCAAAAAATATGAAAATATTGTTTTAATACTGATAGTTGAATCCTGTAATAACATATATAAAGGTCAAAGAGGTTTGAAACTTTGTTGTCTCCGTTTCTCTAGGGAATATCAATTTTATAGTGGTTCATCCACTAATTAGAAAGTATATGCAGTTTTACTAAATAATTGATAAAAAATTAGAACGATGTCCATGTACCATGAAAAGGAGTTTAGCATACATTAATTCAAAATTATAATGTGGTTTATAAATTTTAAAACAAATTTAAAGATTATAGGCTTCAATATATAGCATTTACCGAAAACTCATTATTTTCGTAGGGGTTAACACATAGATTTTGAGAAAAATTCAAAAAATATGAAAATATTGTTTAATACATAGTTGAATCCTGTAATAACATATTATAAAGTTCAAAGAGGTTTGAAACCTTGTTGTCTCCGTTTCTCTAGGGAATATCAATTTTATAGTGGGATCATTAATTTAGAAAGTATATGCAGTTTTACTAAATTAATTGATAAAAAATTAGAACGATGTCCATGTACCATGAAAAGGAGTTTAACATACATTAATTCAAATTTATAATGTGGTTATAAATTTAAAAAACAAATTAAAGATTATAGGTTTCAATATATAGAGCATTTACCGAAAACTCATTATTTCGTAGGGGTTAACACATAGATTTTGAGAAAAATTCAAAAAATATGAAAATATTGTTTTAATACATAGTGAATCCTGTAAAACATATTATAAAGTCAAAGAGGTTTGAAACCTTTGTTGTCTCGTTTCTCTAGGGAATATCAATTTATAGTGGTCATCCACTAATTTAGAAAGTATATGCAGTTTACTAAATTAATTGATAAAAAATTAGAACGATGTCCATGTACCATGAAAAGGAGTTTAGCATACATTAATTCAAATTTATAATGTGGTTATAAATTTTAAAACAAAATTAAAGATTATAGGCTTCAATATATAGAGCGTTACGAAAAAAACTCAATATTTTTGTAGGGGTTAACACATAGATTTTGAGAAAAATTTTGAAAAATATGAAAATATTGTTTTAATACATGGTTGAATCCTGTAATAACATATGATGAAGTTCAAAGAGGTTGGAACCTTTGTTGTCTCCGTTTCTCTAGGGAATATCAATTTTATAGAGGTTCGTCCACTAATTGAAAGTATATGCAGTTTTACTAAATTAATTGATAAAAATTAGAACGATGTCCATGTACCATGAAAAGGAGTTTAGCATACATTAATTCAAATTATAATGTGGTTATAAATTTTAAAACAAATTTAAGATTATAGGCTTCAATATATAGAGCATTTACCGAAAACATTATTTCGTAGGGGTAACACATAGATTTTGAGAAAAATTCAAAAAAATGAAAATTTGTTTAATACATAGTTGGAATCCTGTAATACATATTATAAAGTCAAAGAGGTTTTGAAACCTTGTTGTCTCCGTTTCTCTAGGGAATATCAATTTTATAGTGGTTCGTCCACTATTTTGAAAGTATATGAGTTTAACTAAAAATTGATAAAAAATTA
>NW_026014260.1:0-22586 GCF_020379485.1 Brassica napus | reverse complement strand
TCTTGTTTGAATAACCAACCACAACAACCAACCACATTGAGAATAGATGGCACGTATTGTTTTAATCTGGGTCGTTTGGGTATGAGTGTCCAAACACCACTTATTTTGGTAAGCTCATATCATAAGTATTCAATTTCAAATTCATCAAGTTTGATATAACTAACAGTAATATATCAAAGTTTCTTTTTTTTTTTTAGAAAAATTCATTTTGAGTTTACTTCATTTTGAGAGAAAAAATATATCAAAGTTTAAAAAAAAAACTGTTGAATATATCATTTCACTGCATTTTTAATCATGAATTACTATTGTGTACGCTGTAACATGCAAGAATATGCAATTCTAAAACAAAAAAAGAAAAGAATATGCAGTTCTTTCACGTATTCAAAGAGTTAAGTAGAGGTTTCGATCTCGGATCCTTTCATTGTTTATAAAAATATAATAAGAAAAGGGAAGTTTACTCAGATATATAATATTTTAGGACAATTGACTAGAACCATACATATTTTTTTTTTATTACTGACATTTTTTAAATACCAAGCGTGCTCTTTTTTTACGTTATGAGAAAAAACGTATTTACAAAAATGTCATTATTTTTTAATGCCACGTAATCAAAAATCCGGGGCCACGTAGGAATTCGGTTATGTGTTTTCATTAAGTCGGCCGTAAAGAGCTATATACGTCGACGGCTGAGTTATCTACGTTGCACCTGAATTAAACAACGCGGCTGACTTAAGAGAAAACAGATGACTTAAGAACATAAATCAGCCGTTAGTTACGGCTGATTTACAGAAATTGGCTGATTTATGGGATAACGGCTGACTTACGTACACAAGTTACAGCTGACTTATACATCGGCGGTTTGATTTCTGTAAAATTTGGCTGAGTTGTAGTTAAGACACGGCTGAGTTATGTTTCCACGGCTGAGTTAATGAACATCGACTGGCTGAGTTATTGAATTTACGGCCGACTTATGAGATGTTGTTACGGCTGAGTTATATTTAATCAGCCGTCATTGGATGGATTAATAGTAAACTCAGCTTATTTACGGCTGACTTATTAGCGAAAGATTAATTACTAGAATATCATTTGTTTGACGGCTGATTTATTTGACGATATGGCTGACTTAAGATTTTTCATCCTAATTACAGCTGATTTATTAGCGAAAGATTAATTACTGAAATAGTATCCACGTTTCGGCTGACTTGCATTGTACATGAGGGCTGATTTATTTAGGCTGAGTTATATATTCGTTTGGCGGCTGACTAACCGATTTTCCATGTCATCCGCCATGTCATCAATTCGGATTTTCCATGTCATCACTAATGTTACAACAATAAAATAAGGGTCTAGGTTATTCTTCATTCTTCATCTTCTTTATCTATCTTCTTCAACTTATTCTTTATCTTTCTCTGAGATCTTATGGTTCTGGTAATTATTGTTTCCGCAACTGGGTCTGAAAACATAGATTTTTTAAAATTGAAAATCTGAGACAGATCTACTACAGTCGTCGTCGTTTTCGATGATGATCGGTTAAAGAAGAAGCTTCCTCTCCTCCAGTTTCATGTATGGCGGTCCTATATCCTGTTGCTCCCTCTCTCAATGGATTCGTCGTCTTGCAGAAGAAAAAAGACTCAAAGAGAGAGATGAAGAAGCTAAGTCCCGTAAATTGTAAGAAAAGAAGAGAGTTGAACAAAAAAAATAAGAAAATGAGAGAAGACGAAGAAGATGATGAATTTGAAAGCTGAGTTTATATGTTTGATGACTCAGATGGTGCGTCATCTGAATATGATAACTTTAGTTCATACATTAAGTCTCCAACACATACGTTATGGCTGAATTATCCTTACGTTACGGCTGAGTTATGCATACGTTACGACTGAGTTTATAATTTTTATAACTTTATAGTTTTAGGGTTTGAAGTTCAAATTTAAGAAAAGATTTAAGTTTTAATATTGTTTTCAAATGATTAACTTTATAATTTTTATAACTTTATAATTCTATAGTTTAGGGTTTGAGGTTCAAATTTAAGAAAATATTAAAGTTTTAATATTGTGTTCAGAGTTGAAGGAATGAGTTTGTTCCCGCCCAAAATATTTTGTTCCCCCCCAAAATACGAAACGTCGCGAAACAAATTACACTTGACGGCTGAGTTATAGGACGGCTGGCTTATACCATTCAGATACGTTACGGCTGAGTTATGCATACTTTACAACTGAGTTATGCATACGTTACGGCTAAGTTATAATCAAATTACGGCTGAGTTTATAATTTTTATAACTTTATAGTTCTATAGTTTTGGGTTTGAGGTTCAAATTTAAGAAAAGATTAAAGTTTTAATATTGTGTTCAAAAGATAAACTTTATAATTTTTATAACTTTATAGTTCTATAGTTTAGGGTTTGAGGTTTAAATTTAAGAAAATATTAAAGTTTTAATATTGTGTTCAGAGTTGAAGGAATGATTTTTTCCCGCCCAAAATATTTTTTCCCGCCCAAAATACGAAACGTCGCGAAACATATTACACTTAACGGCTGAGTTATAGGAACGTTACGACTGGCTTATACCATTCAGATACGTTACGGCTGAATTATGCACACTTACAGCTGAGTTATGCATACCTTACGGCTGAGTTTAATTATAAACCAACCCTAATCTATAACCTAGAAACAAAAAAGCTTGCAGCCGTGTCGACAAAATCTAAACCTAACTAAACCACCGCGTGTTTCTTCCATATCACGAGAGCCGGGAGGTCATTATTGTCTTCTTCCTTCGCCACCGCAGTCTCGTTACCACGAGAGCTCCGACGTCTTCAAGCCACACAACGGTTTTGTTATCTCCTCCACCATCAAGCTCATCTGCCTTATCCACCTTCTTCTAGTAACAAGAACAAATTCAAAACACAGAGAAAGAGCGAGAGAGATTGAAAGAGAGAGAGGTGACCAGTGTGGTGACAAGCGGTGGTAGTGGCGACTACGGTGAAGATGGAGACCGGAAAAAATGGATCTGAGAAACAGAAACAAGGACGACGTTGGCAAGTATAGATGGCGACGAGCTCAATATCCGTGACGACGGCGAAGACCAGTCTTCTTCAACACTTTTTCTTTTTCTCCGACAATCTTTTTTTCTTCTTTGACGTTTCTTCTTCTCTCACTTCTAAGATTTACAAACCAAATATACTAAGGCATAAGAAATGAATGATAATGTATGAATCTCTCTTGTTTACAAGACAGAAAGTGAGAGAGATGAAGAAGATCTGGAACTGTAAAGAACTCTCGAAAGAAAGAGAAGAGGAGAAGGAGACGTCAAATAGAAGAGAGAAAGTGAAGAAAAAAAATGCATTTTAAACCATTAGATCAAAACTAATCAATGGTCAAGAATTGTAATCCTTGTACTAAAAAATCTAACCAATGAGAAAGAAGTTAGAAAATAACCACTAGATGGATTTGTAGCCCTTAGATTAAAACAATCAATGGTTAATGTTTTAATTTTGATGGTTAAAATTATATTTTATATTAAAGTGTATTTTTGATAAAGCTTTAAATTTTAAAACTTGGATTTTATGATTATATGTTGATTTTTTTATGTATGGTTTAAATATGAAGTTTAAAGTTTAGGGTATATAACTGATTGAGTTTAGGGTTTGGTATATAGTGTTTTGGGTTTCGATTTAAGATTTAAGATTATATTTTTAAATAACAAAAATATTAGAGTTTTAACATTTGTAGTTAGAATTTATGGTAGATGATTAATTAATTTTTTAAAAAGTTTGAAGTTTAATGTTTTATGGTATAGGTCAAAGTATGTGGTTCAAGGTTTAGGGTTAAAGGTTCGAAATAGATATGGTTTGAGATAATGTTTTGAAAATATTTAACTTTAAATTTTATATTTAATAATTGTAGTTTAAATTTTAATACATTATAAAATATTATAATTTTATATTGAAAATATTGAACCCTTAGACTAAAATCAATCAATGGTCATGAAAAAAACAATATAATTTGTAATTTTAGTTCTTTTCAATTTGTTTTAAAAATTGCTTAAACTTAAAAATGTAGTTACGGGTTTAAATCAAAATTTAAAATGGAACTTTAAATTAAAGATTATTTTTTTAAATGATTAAAATTTGAGTTTAACTCAAAACTATAAACGTAAACTTTAAACCTAAACCTTAAACTTTAAATAATAATAAAAATATTGGATTTAATGTTCAAAGATAAACTTTAAATTTTTATAACTTTATAATTCTATAGTTTATGATTTGAGGTTTATATCAAAGAAAATATTAAAGTTAGAGTCTTGTAAGTTAGAATTGTATAGTGATTGTAAGAGAACATATATCTCAAGATCAAGTTAAAGTCTCAACTTGAAGTTTAAGAAACTATACACATTCAGTTGATTTATATTCACTTGATATTGATAAGATGATCTTCAATATAACTTCTTAAAGTACTTGAATTCAGTTTTCCGATTTTAGGGTATGTTTGAGGTACGGCTGAGTTATCTAAACGATACGGCTGAGTTATCTAAACGATACGGCTGAGTTATCTAAACATTTTTTGATTTTAGGGTATGTTTGAGGTATGGCTGAGTTATGTAAACGACACGGCTGAGATATATAAACGACACGGCTGAGTAGTGTAAACATAGCATAAATCAAACACACAATACATGGGTGAGTTATGTTTTTTACATAGAAAACCAAAAATACAGGTTTTCTGCACCATTCCGGTATTCGTCCATGTATCCAAGCTTCAATGAACTTCTATGTGTCGTCTCTGCTGAATTTGTCACTTCTTTTCATCTCCTTCATTTTCTTTTTGTTCAATTTTCTCTCACTCAGATCTGAAAAAAATTAGATTATCCAAATATGGGTATGAAATCACAAACAAACTTAATTAAATACATCCCACAATTGTCGATGTGGGTGTTTTTTGGAATGTTTTGTATTTTCTCCTCGGAATGCACACTTCTTATAGCTAGGTTTTCGGAGATTGGCGGAAAGTAACTCAGCCACAACTGCATATATAAACGAAATTGCATATATAAACCAGCCGTAAAAGAAAAGTAACTCAACCACAACGTAAATTAAAACTCAGCCACAAACTCGAAAAACGCAGCAGAGAAGATGATTTCGGACGATTACAGCGAAAAATATTTCGTAAAATCGATTGGAGACGACGATTTCGGGGAAGACGATATCGGAGAAGACAAGACAGAGAGTTAGTTCGAGGAAGACGGAGTAAACACAATGTAGGGTTCCTTTAATTCTTCGACGAAGTTGTGCTGTGTTGTTGTGGTTTTTTTCAACGTTATGTAATTAAAGAGATGGTTGATTGTTCTCTATTACTGATGTGGATACTTAATTAGTGATGTGGATTTAATGTTTAAAAATAATTTCAATTAAAAAAAACTAACCAAAGGCTTTTATTGTCATTTACTAGGGGTATCCAAACACTCTAGTAATTTTTAAAAGATGTATAACACTCTAGTAATAAACCAACTTTTCTTATACATTCTAGTAATTTTTTCATAAGAAAATGGTAAGGATACCGCGTCATATTCAGAGGAGAAATGAGCCTAAAATTCTTGCACTCTTAAAATCATACCCGTCACGAGATTAAAAACAAGAGACTTTTAAAGTTCTAGTCTAATGAGAACGTCAACACTTGTTAAGACCATCTCCAATGATTTACTCTATTTTTTACTCTAAAATAGAATAACTTTATAATAGAGTTTGAATTTGCTCCAATAGTATTCTATTTTTGAATAGAAAATAGACTAATAAAAAAACAAATTACTCTATATTTAGAATAAACATTTTTTACTTTAGTTTAGAATTAAAAATAAAATACTATTTAAATATTTTTACTTTAAACTTTATTTTAGAATGAAAAATAAAGTGGAGTCGGAGTTGTTCTAAATTATACCAACAGAGAGAAGCGCGATAAAGGTCAAGTTTCCTTATTTGGAACAAATGGTGACCAAAATACCAAGCATTGGTCAAGATGGACCATTCAACCACTTTATCATCCACGCCTAAAAAGAGAAGTCCATGTAGTATCAGGTCTCATATCCAACATAAACATAACACGAAAGACTTTTCTTTTGTGGAGATTTCAGTTGTTGGAGAAGCTTCCATCGCTAGTCAACAGTCATCAAAAACCTTCCAAATGCGCCGAGGGTTGGCTCGTAAACTTAATCATTTTAATTATATTATTCCTCTCTATAGGCAACTAGAAAAAAAAATAGCAAAAAATGAGTTATAACTTTCTTTAAAAATTCGTTAAATGACAAGTGTTTTTTCACCTGCATCTCTTCCTCCAATTTTTTTTTTAAAAACTATAAAACTGAATAAAGTATGTAGTATGGCTGTTGTTAAAATGGTTTTTCCTCTCCCAATTTTTTTACAGATTTATAAACTCTAATAGAAGGAGATAAAAGAGAAGAATATCACCTAACTAATATTATTATACACATGTACATGTGACTGAAACAGAAGTTGATATGTTTGAATTAGAACCCAGCAGTGTCCAAACGTTTTCCATCTACATACACGCAAGATCTCCCTCCCCCTTTTTCATCTTTCCTTCTATTTTTTTTTTCTTTCAGCTAATGTGAAATTAATCAAATTGAAGAAAAATACAAATAAATAAACCCGTATAATCAAATGATAAATATATCATTTCTTTCCCCGAAATTCCCAGTTCTCCTTAATAAATCATAGTTTAACGAGGGTAGAAAGTGCCAAACAATTATCAGCCATTTTATACAAAACGCCTGCTGATTTATAGAAGACGCTAACGCTAACCTCACCAGTTTCCTTCATTGCATCGCTGCAAGTATCGTAGTCAGTCAACGCAGCGCTAAGGTTAATGTTGAGGCTAAAACCATCATTCCCCTGAATATTCTTAAGGGCCTTGTCCAAGTTGTCAAACGCGCTACCGAAGGTGGACAAACAAACCGCAACTCCTCCGTCGCCTTTCGGCTCTTTCTTGGCCATATCTTTGGCTTGCATGGTCCGCTTCATTAGCTCTTTTATGGCCATATCCGTCGCTGCGTTGACATTCGTTTGACCCTTAATCGTGCGTCTGCATAATTTTGGATAATCCGCCACAGTGCAGGGGTCACCGAGAGAAAGCTTCAACGCTTGGCTTGAGGCAACGAGAAGGAGGAAGGTCGTCCCGAGGAGGGTCATAAGGAGATTGATTGACATTGTGCGTGTAGTATAAACACGGAAACGTATATATATTGTATGAGTATATGTATATATATATATACGTTCTTGTGTTTATGCTTGAACAACCGATTAGGTTTCATGAAGAGGAAGGACTTGAGTTTATATATGCGCATGCTAAAAAATGTTTATATTTAGTAAGATTTTGAGTGAATTGACACCGGTGAATTAGACAATAACAGGTCTATTTTGGTATGTTTGTTAGTTTAGGTATGGTTATGGTTATTGTTTTCTTGTTCTATTTAGGGTGAAAAATAAAGATTTGTTTTAGCATAAATGGAGCTTTTTTCTGTGAAACTGAGTTGAGTTTCAGTTACATATACAGTGTTATATATCAGTAACAAATCACGTGGTAAATGATAAGATAAGAGATGGATCTTTCTGGATTATAGACGGCTAACTGTTAGGATATTAATCCAACCTTGTGCTTATGGAACTCAACGATCAATTTGATAACAAACTCTGTTCTTGGTTTTATTAACTTTAAAGGTTTTCTTTAGAACACAATATAGATCACAAGACAACTCTTATGCAAAGCCTAACTTGTTCTTTTATCTATTGTATTCTCTTTGTATCGGATGATCCTAAAAGCTATGACTTCCTCCCTATTTATAGTCCTCAGACTTTCCTATTACCAATTGTCGTAGCAATTTAGTTTAACCGACATGATAACGTGAAAAGGAAAACTAACGTTTTTCCTTTATTGTGCAGGTATAGTTTATTGGGCTGAGATTGAGTTTGGCCCATCTTCTTACAATCTCCACCTTGTGGCCCAACTAACTTCACCTCTTCTCGTTCCTTCCTGGATGAGATCGTCAACACACACAAATGGTGGCTCGAGCTCTTGCTTGTGCGATTCGATAACCTGATCTGGTGAAAGCTTAGCCAAGTTTCTCCGGTGTTCCTCTCTATTGCCAAAAGTCTCCACCTGCAACTCGTCTTTGCGGTGTTACATCTTCTCCTCGAAGCGGTGAGGAAGCTTATCGGCGAATCTCCTTCGCCGTAGCTCCGATGTAGCTCGTACGCCGCTACCTCTTCTTCACTCGTCTTTGATTTCTGTTACTCGAGATCGATTCTACTCCCAGATCCTCAGCTCTCTCCCTTCACTCAAATTAACTGATCATCAACTACTCCCTTTGGGTAAGAGACCTGTAATCACTTTTAAAAGAAGCTCGCGAGTTTTTCTTTTTCCTTGGTGATTTACGAATTTTTGTCTTGTATGTTGTAGGCGATGAATGATTTGTTCAATCTTGCCAGTTTACTGCAGCACTCTGGTAAGATTCTTCAACTTTGAGTTTACTTGAAATGGTAGTATAAGTCTCTGTGTCGGTTTGTATCATGTGGTCTCTTAGAAGCTTTGTTCTTACATATGTCCCCCTTCAACTCTTGATAAAAGTTATTGTCTTTATGGTAGCTGTTAAAGACTATGTCTTATGAACAATATCTTGCTTCTGTTTCAGCTGAGATACTCGTCTCCCTTCAGCCTCCATAGCTGTTTAAGACGTTCTCTCCACGTAGTCATCTTCCTTAAGCCAATGTTTCTTCATTGAGCTTTGTCATCCGTTCCTAACACCTTTTCTTTAGCTACTCCACCTTGAGCTAAAGATCCCCATGCCTCGCCTCTCCTTCCCACAGGTAACGTATCCCTAAACTTTCAAAGTTTCTTCATTGTTGCTAAGAAGTAACCGGAGCACTAACTCAACACTTCTTCTGTGGCGAGGTTGCAACAATGACGTTACCTGTGGCGCCTAGCTCTTTTAGGCGACGTTCAAGAGATCACAACAGAGATCAAACTTAGGCCCGGGTAAGGCTTTCGTTAAGAAATCTACTGGATTCTTGCTAGTATGGATCTTAGATAGGTGAACCTTGCCTTTTGCTACAACGTCTCTGATAAAATGGTATTTAGTGTTTATGTGTTTAGTTCTTTCGTGATGAACATGATTCTTTGCTAGGGCTATAGCACTTTGTGAATCACAGTGAATCTTAACACTTTCTTGTTCAAAACCTAACTCTGCACATATTCTTCTCAACCATATGGCTTCTTTCGCGGCTGCGGTAAGCGCCATGTACTCTGCTTCAGTTGTCGAAAGAGCTACCACGTCTTGTAAGCTCGATTTCCAACTAACTGTGTTACCCCAAACTTGAAACACGAATCCAGTAACTGATCTCCTTCGGTCGAGGTCAGTTGCATAATCAGAGTCACAAAATCCTTCAATACTAAACTTTGAGTGCTTAGTAAACGTGAGACTTCTTCTTGTAGCACCTTTTAGATATCGTAGAACCCACTTTTTGGCTGACCAATGTTCTCTTCCTGGTTCTGACATGAAACGGCTTACGAGTCCTACCGTGAAGCCCAGATCAGGTCTTGAACCAACCATTGCGTATATGAGACTGCCCACCGAGCTTGCATACGGTATGTTCTCCATGTGCCTTCCTTCTTCTTCCTTTTGGTCTTTAGTAAGACTTTTCAGTTTGAACTGAGTTGAGGTTGGCGTAGTCACTTCCTTAGCTTCAGACATTCCAAACGAATTTAGAACTTTCTCCAAGTAGTTCTCTTGCGATAATACTAAAGTTCCCTTTGTTCTGTCTCTTATGATATCCATTCCCAATATCCTTGAAGCTTTTCCTAAGTCTTTCATCTCAAACTCTTTATTCAAACTTTCCTTGACACTTCTGATTTCTTGTTTATCTCCTGAAGCTATCAGCATATCGTCGACGTATAGAAGTAGATACACGGCTTGTTCTGTGTTCACGTTTCTCATGTAAACACATGGGTCTTCTTTGCTTCTTACAAACCGCTGGCTTTTCATGAAACAGTCAAACTTGAGATTCCACTGCTTTGGAGATTGTTTCAATCCATATAGTGACTTCTTTAGTAAACAAACTTTATTTTCATCTCCTTTCTTTATGAATCCTTCCGGTTGATTCATTAGAATTCTTTCTTCCAAGCCTCCATGAAGAAAAGTTGTTTTAACGTCCATCTGCTCCAGCTCATAATCTTTATTGACCACGAGAGATAACATCAATTTGATCGACACATGCTTCACTACAGGTGAAAACACTTCATTGTAGTCGATCCCCTCCTTTTGAGAAAATCCCTGAGCCACCAATCTGCCTTTATACCTCGGATCTATGACTCCAGGTATTCCAGGTTTTAACTTGAAGATCCACTTGCTGCCTATGACTTTTGCATTCTCAGGTCTTTCAATGAGCGTCCAAGTACGAGCTCTTAGAAGAGAATCCATCTCCTCTCCTGCAGCATTCTTCCAAAACTTGCTCTTCTTACTCATCATGGCTTCTTTATATGACTTTGGCTCGTCGATTTCAATCTCTTCAGAGACAGCTAAAGCGTAAGCTGTGAAATCAGAGTCTTCGAACCTAGAAGGTGGTTTGATTGTCCTTCGAACTCTGTCTCGTGCAAGCATATATCCATCGAGTTCTGGTTCTACTTCTGAGTCTTTACCTTTTTCTACAGAACTGGTTTCTTCTGAGCTTTCTGATTCTTCTGCTTCAGAAGCTCCACCTTGAACCAATGGTTCTTCGGTTTTACTTGTAGGTAGTGTAGGGCCTTCTATTAGGTTTTCTTTAAACGTCACTCTTTTGGTTTTCTTCTTTTCTGATTCTACATCTTCTCGATGGGTCACTGTGTGCTTAAACATCTCTTCCTCATTAAACACTACATTCCTACTAGTGACACATATTCTCTCTTCAGACAGCCACACTCGATATCCTTTTACCCCGAATGGGTAACCTAAGAAAACGCCTTTTACGGCCCTAGGACTTGTCTTTACCTGAATCGTATGAACATAGGCAGAGCAGCCGAAACTCCTTAAGTGATTCAACTCAGGTTTTACACCTGACCATACTTCTTCCGGTAAGCGGCATTCTATGGCAGAACTTGGTGATCGGTTAACAATGTAGACCGCTGTTGATGCAGCTTCAGCCCAGAAGTCTTCGCCTAACCCAGATTCTGCGAGCATGCATCTCACCTTCTCCATGATTGTCCTGTTCATTCTTTCAGACACAATGTTTTGTTGTGGCGTGTATGGACAAGTCTTGTTCTTTTGATACCAGAGTCTTTGCATAGTTTGTCAAATTGTTTATTGCAAAACTCTAACCCGTTGTCTGTCCTAAGACACTTGATTTTCTTCCCTGTGCTGTTCTCCACGGCTTCCTTCCATTCTTTGAATTTGCTGAAGGCTTCATCTTTAGATTTTAGGAAATAAATCCCAACCTTTCGAGAATAATCATCTATGAAGCTTATAAAGTACTTGCATCCTCTTAGACTCTCAGGGCTTGATGGCGCGCCCCATAGGTCAGAATGTATGTACTCCAAAACACCTTTTGACGTGTGTTTAGCCGCTGGAAAACTTTGTTTGTGAGACTTTCCCATAACACAGGTCTCACAAAACTCTAGTTTATCCACTTCTTTATTGAACAAGTATCCATCCTTCACGGCCACATTCAGATTCTTTAAGCTCATATGTTCCAGACGTGAGTGCCATATCTTTGTCTTGTCAGTTTCTGCCCTTGACACATTCGCTTCTCCTTTCATAATTGTTCCTTGCAAGTAATACAATCATTCATGGTACTTACCGGATAAAATCTCTTTCCCATCTTTGAAGAAATGTATTAAGAAGTCTTCTCCTTCGTATTTGCAACCTGCTCGTTCTAGCATCCCGTAGGATATTAGATTCCTGCTCATATTAGGCATATATCTTACATCTGTAAGAATAACCACGGTTCCGTCGGGTCTCACGATCCTGATCTTGCCAATCCCTTTGACGTCGCAGTGAGTGTTGTTTGCCATCAGAACTTTTCCTCCTTGAAATTTTACTAGGTCAAACAGAACATCTTTGTTGGGTGTGATATGGAAAGAACAACCGGAATCCAAGACCCATTCTGAACTGGCGTCGTGTGTACTAATTGTTAGTACAAATGGCTGGTTAGGCTCTTCAGCTACATTGGCAGCTATATGCGTTTTCTTCTCTGGACATTCCCGCTTCCAATGTCCTTCCTTCCCGCATGTCCAGCATCCTTTGTTGTTCTTATCGTATCTTGGCTTTGATTTAGATCGTCTGTGCCTGCTCTTAGATCTGCCTTTACCGTTTCGGTTTCCACCCTTGTTAGATGATCTTCCCCTGTCTTCTACGTATAGCCATTCATCTTGTGATTTTGAAAGCTTTCCACTTTCAAGTAACTCTCGTTCCTTTGACCTTGCGGCACCTGTCACTTCATTGATCTTGAGAGTGTCTCTGCCATATTTGAGAGTTTCCTTAAGATGATCATACATACGCGGCATTGAGTTTAGTAACAGGATAGCTTGAACTTCTTCTGAGACATCCACGTTCAAGTTACTTAGGTCTGCTACTAACTTTAGAAAATCATCAACGTTTGTATCTATCCCCTTAGAATCGTTCATCTTGAACGTGTAGAACTTATGTTGCAAGTAGATACGATTCGGCAAAGAGGTTTCTGTGTACAGCGTGTTTAATGCGGTCCACATTGCAGCAGCGTTTTCACAATGGCTGATCTTCCGTAGAACTTGGTTACCTACGTTGACGATGATGAGGTCTTTAGCCTTCTCCGACTTTCCAAGTTTATCAGGGTCGATCTTTGAGCTTGAATCTGTAGTTCCATCTCCTGTGACCTTCGTATCTCCTTATGCTTCCTCTTTAGGCGGATCCAACAGAAGGACTCATCAGTTAGGATGTCCTTTAGCCCCAGGACTCCAAAGTGAGCCATCATACGAACTTTCCACAACGAGAAATCTCCGGTTATGTCGAACCTATCAATTTCGATCCTCGTTTTCCCCATCCCTTAAGCACCTGCAATCTAACCTGGATTGCTCTGATACCACTTGTTAGGATATTAATCCAACCTTGTGCTTATGGAACTCAACGATCAATTTGATAACAAACTCTGTTCTTGGTTTATTAACTTTGAAGGTTTCTTTAGAACACAATATAGATCACAAGACAACTCTTATGCAAAGCCTAACTTGTTCTTTCTATCTATTGTATTCTCTTTGTATCGGATGATCCTAAAAGCTATGACTTCCTCCCTATTTATAGTCACCAGACTTTCCTATTACCAATTGCCTTAGCAGTTTAGTTTAACCGACATGATAACGTGAAAAGGAAAACTAATGTCTTTCCTTTATTGTGCAGGTATAGCTTATTGGGCTGAGATTGAGTTTGGCCCATCTTCTCACACTAACAAACAAAGAATGTTACTACAAACAAGACTAATATGAAGAGTGTGAATTTTGTGCTAGGTTCTTGGAGTTGAAGTGTCATCTCAATGCTATTCGTTTATCTCACAACGACCATATTTTCCATGAAATACCGATAAACTCATAATGGCCAGCTTCTAAACAAGAGCCTCTAGTTCTTCTAACAATTCGATTTCGAACTTCCAATCATCCCTTCACGAATGGTAAAAGAAGTTTCAGTATATTGAACATTATGAAAATACAACGTGATATAAAATAAAGTGGCATAAAAAAAAAATAATAAAGTGGCATATGGTATTGAATAGTGTCGGCCGCTGATTAACGGATCATGTTTGTTTTTGTTTCCAATTACACGGATTGGGTCAAATCTAGTTACAGTTTAGTTACTGGGCCGAGATTGTCCGAATAATAATTATGAGAACCAACTTAAAATTTAATCGGCCTAATAATAATTTGAGAGCCCAACTAATTTTAAGCAAAAAATATGGCGAGTGGATGTAGTAAACGATGAATCATTCCACAAGTTTCCAAATCCTTAGAGCTTAGAAGAGACCAGAGTAGTTTATTATTGTTATTATTATTATAAATATAACCCTTTTATTCACCGATAATAATAGTTACAAAGCATTGATGGGCTTGTCCCTTTGTCCTTTCCTACATGTGACCGAGTAAATAAACCATTCATGTACCATTTTTTTCTTTTGTCGGCATAGCAAAAGCAGAATTTTTACGAAGGAAACATGTCACTAACACCTCCATTTCTTTTCTTTTTAATCCAACGTTAAATACCATAACTTTCATTCCTCGGTAAAGAATGATCCACTAGAGTCGTCCATCATCGCAAAAGGCATGTTCTCTGACGGCTTCCAATGACGTTTTCTTTGGTTTATAAACCAATTGTTGATCTGTTTCTGGTCTAAACCCGTTGCATCAGCTAAAGCTATCTTATCCCCTTCCTGTACACATTCACATGATATTCTATCACCACCACTAATTAAATATATAATTGTAATTATGGTTAGTGTGTTTATGGCTTACAGTAGGGTAAGGCCACTTATAATGAACATTCCACCAATCAAGAAGAGCTTGTCTTGCTTCTTTTGGTAGCTTTCCTTTCTTTTTCTTCTTTGAAAACTCCAGCTTTAAAGAACTTATACGGCTCCCGAATTTACGCAGCAGTCTGTCCTTGAGATCACGATCTTCGCATATTTGTTTCCCGTCCTGTAATATCTCATCGCCTCCATTCAGTTCCTCGTCGGATGAAACTGCACCATCTTCCGCACATGCAAAATTGAAAGTCAAATCAGTAGCTTTTATGCCGTTAGAATGAAGTGAAACATATATCACATGCACGTCGATATTAATGGTTAGAAAAAGTTAGTAGAAAACAGAAGGAAAACCACGAACATGGAATCAAATAAAAATAATAACTCTACAGTTAGAGAGCTGGCTTCTCGGCTAAAACGGCTAAATGGCTCAATAAGCAGAGAGGGCAAAACTGGAAAAGAAGAGAGAACTTCGAGGGTGCACACGATTGTTGAGGGCAGCATTCAAAACAAAGCCGCCGCAGTGAATAGTTACCTCCATTGTCATTGTGTCAGTAGAGAGGACTAATAGTCTTGTCTCCATGAGGACACATCCCCCACACTTGCCCTACTTTATCATCCAATTCAAAGATGACATGTGTACATACTTAATACATGTTCTGTGAACCCCCTGAATTTACGCTTCACCTCACATTTATGTTCTTCTCTCCACACAACACCCCAACACCCAAACTTCATTTTCACTTTTTTTCTCACTCTCTCTCTCTTTTTAATAAGTTAGAACATTTTATATTACATGCCCCAACGACTTTACTGACCCACTTACCCAGAGAGCTTCCTGACATCAAACTCCACCCCAAAAGATGATTCAAGAAACATTACCTGATTTCATAATAGTTTTGACTGTGTGACGGAACAATTGCGTCCGAGAAAGCAACCGTAGTTACTACCGAATTAAAAGAGTTCACTTTCAGTCAGTCATGCACTAACAAAATAGTGGACTAACCTAATCCTATTACATACACACAGTACTAGAGAAATCTAAACTATTAAAACTGAAGTACAAATTTGAAATAACTTTGACTTTTCCTAAAAAATTACAATCTCATGCCACTGAGTAATTAAGATGTATTTATTTAAAACAATATATAAATTAATTATTTTGCTGAACCATTTCCTAATCTACGCAAACTATACCAGTATGGTTCGTTGGACTTAGTCCATATATATCAAAACTATGAGTTTAACTATTCATTATTGATAGTGATCGTATTATATATCGTACTAGAAAGTTTTTATAATAAATCCAAGACCTAGCATTATACAGTAGTATCCATTTTGTGGCATATAGAGTAATTGGTTTAATCTTTAAATACATGTACTTGCAACAATCTATCAAACCGATTTAATATAGTTTGTTACAACGTTGACCACAGATTATAGTATCGGTGGCATACGAAGTCATTGGTTTAGTAATTGCAAACAAATTCTTTTCACAACATACTTGGTCTTGGTGTACAATTCAAAAATCAATTTGTATACCGAAATATCTATCAAAATTAGTTACAAAAATCTAAACTTAAAAATGTTGATCAACGAATAAAAAAAAATATCCCAAAACGAGATTATAGAAACTCAATATATATACATACCTACCACCCACGTATTAAAAGATTTCCTAATAACAATAAAAATATTTTAAATATTATAGGTTGTTCACAAAAATCTTTAACATATTAACTAATTTACTTATCTACACCTAAAATCAAACATATATATTTCCGTGATACACTCTGTTTTAAAATTCTACCTTTTTAAATATTTTATAAAATTTATTTCCAATTATAAACTTTAAAAAAATAATATTCCCTACAATCAATGAAAGTTTAAATATGAAATTAATTAGCTCACTAACCATGTCATCGTCCTATACATATACATTTCTTACCATCTACTCTTTTTTTGCATCCAAAACACACAATTAACATAAAAAATGCCACTAACCGAGGTTTTATTCTTCTTAAGAAAGCAATTACTGAAGAGCGTACCAGTGATCATATGATTCTATGTTTGATTAGGTTTGCTAAAATCAGCTTTTACAAAAGTATTAAAAATTCTTTTAGTTTCTTTGTGAACAAAATTCCACTTAACATTACGTTTTCTTTATGGGAAATAGGAGATGTACAAATCATAAATGCAGTTGTGACTCTCGACCCAACCATGAAAGAAGCTATTGACTTTCATCTTAATCTCATGGACTAACAAAATCTTGAAAATATTTTGCTTTAATTACAGAATGATAAACGATGATCTTCCTATTGCTCTTTGTGAGAGAAATAGTGACAAGAAGTTGATTAAGCATCAAGATAAAGATTGGAATGAGACTCAAGTCAGACCCATCTCTGAAATTTTGGCAGCAGTTGAGGTAAAATTTTAATATTTTGAGATATTTTAAAGCGGTCTTATTGTGATTAGATGATTAACATATTGTGTCCGCGAATACATATAGACCGGTTGAAATTTGAAAAAACAACCATGGAATTGTGAATTCTATCATGCATGTTTTAATTATCCAAGTTTTATTTATATAGTTAGATATTGCACTTCTAACATGTCCAAAATGTATAGGTGTAAAAATTATTAGTAATTAAATATTTTAAACTGATTTAAAATTTTACCCAAAACATCATAAAATTAATAATACGTTCAAATCATAAAATAATATATGAAAGAAATGTTAATATAAATCTGACAGGACATGGTACATTTAACACATGGATCAAATTATTATCTGTATAACTACATAGGGTACTGCAATATAGGATCTCAACAATAAAATAAACTAAATTAGTAAAAATGCAACAATTAAATTATTATGTTTTAAAATGTTTATATATATTCTAAAAGAAATACCCGCACACCTAGCTCTAGTTATATATTAAAACAAGTAATCCGCAAAAGATGAGCATTCTGCTTGTAACCCTCACTAAAGATTAATATCCAAGTTTGCGCATAGAAAATAAGTAAAAGATTTAATAATTGAACACATTACAGTCCAAAAATCTTTTCCAAAGAAGGGTAAGGCATGCACTAGGTTAAGCATAACTAGTTGAAAGTAAACTGTAACATACCTACGAAGTCATCTAATGAAATTTACTATAGAGGGCCATGTCATATTATATACAGAGAAACCATTGAAAGCAAAGCCTCAAGGCTCATATTGTATACACATACATGTGGATGAGGTTAATAGTTTAATGACAGAAAGATAGTTTGGAATTTATTACATTTTCAGCTATGCATTAACTGCTGAAAAAATAGGGTTTGACCAAAGAAGGGGTAACATGCATATAAGTAGACACGTGCAAGTAGCGTGCCTCGGAGAGACATAATACGACCCACCAAGGGAACAACGCAGCCACGGGAAATGTCGACCACTACTTACTAATATGCAAAAGAGTTGAGAAAGGCAGAGAGAAGCATGTTAAATTCGGATTTATTACGACCATCTAAATTAAAATCAATTGATAATTAATGAATTTGCTATAACCTTTTATATATTAATTAATGTTCCTTAGAATTCCCGATATAGGATATATATCCCTAATACCCCTTTTCGAGATGATGGATTTTATGGACCAGAAATCTCAGAACTTTAAGACATTTATACTCGGTCGAACGTGTCAATTACGACATTTATATCCGATCGGATAGGGTTATATTAATTAGGGGTTTTGATACCATGTTAGATTCGGATTTATTATAGACTTCTAACTTAAAACCAATTGGTAATTAATGGATTTGGCATAACTTTTTATATATTACTTAATGTCCCTTAGAATTTCCACGTAATGTCTCTTAGAATTCCCGATGTGGGATATATATCCTTAATAAAGTATAGTCACATTCTTATAGATGATTTGATTGGGGTATAGAGAACCCTATGTCTCCTTTTTCTACTTTAGTAAATCTTTAACCAAATCAAAAACAAATCTTATGAGAGAAAGGTAAGGTGGGGTCAATGGTGGGAGATCACTAGCGGAATACACGGGAGTCCATGTGACTCTGAACCTTTAACTTTAAAGCTTATCATGCAGAATGCTCCTCTTTTCTGATCATTGCAATATTCTACTCTTCTAGATCATATATGCAAAACATCTACAATCTTGCATGCAACATTAGTAATGATAGTAATCCAAATATAAGAGAAATATCGACCCCAATAAAGCCAACAAGACACCATCCTCTCCATCAAGCTAAACGATCACTATATTAGCTAACAAAAAGAATATGAAACTTTGTTCCACCTAATCCAGAGAAAGGACGAGACAACATGAACATGTTGCCTAAAAGTTTGTACTAGTTGTGTAACCACACCAGCTCAAAATCGCTTATAGTCCAAAAGCGGAGAAATAATAAATCTAATTTAAATCAGCTTCCGGAACTGAGTTGAACTGAGTTGTTGTATTACTAATCTAGATTAACATGAGAGATCTTATCAAAGAAACTAGAACATCACATCTAACCAAACCAAATATTTTTTAGTTTATGATCCATTCAGGTGCCACAAAACTGGGTTTTTCAAGAAGAAAGAAAAAAGAAGGTTAAACTCACAACTAGTTAAAAAAAGAGAGAGATCAGATCGTTGAAAAGGCAAGATGTACTTTGAACAATTTTTAAAAATTAATCACCAACCTGCAGTGATCTATTTATCAACCTTTTCCAGATGATTCTCTACGCAATCTCTGATTAATTAATAAAAATACGTTGAAATGTTAAGTATCAGCAGCTTTTTCCACAATAAACAATAAAACCCAAGTACAAGTTAAGCTGCATTAGAGATCTACCACATAAGGAAAACCCTGC
Source organism: Brassica napus (assembly GCF_020379485.1). Lineage (NCBI taxonomy): Eukaryota > Viridiplantae > Streptophyta > Magnoliopsida > Brassicales > Brassicaceae > Brassica > Brassica napus. Next base: position 3,206 of record NW_026014260.1, on the reverse strand, counting down.
AAAGCTGGAAAAGTCCGTTTGATTTCTTTACAGCTAGTTCGTTCAGGTGGAGTTTCAAACTAAGTTTTCGATTAAAAAAAAAGATATCCAATACATTATCAGTAATTCCAGTAATGGATCTTTTAATTTGTTAATGGCCACAAAAACGTATTCTGCAATAACTAAGAACCCTAGAACACATCAAGCAAACGCACAAAAAAATGCACTTCTCTAAAGCGTTTCATTCGTATATTAACATAAACCTAAAACACATATGTTAGTAGTATAAGTCCAACAAGACGCCAAACCCACGACATGCAGATAAGACCAGACACTTGGCAATGTCACCACTTCCGATGATCAACAAAAATCTACATGGGGTTTTGGAACTTGAACTAGACAGAGTCAATGGTATATCAAGGAGAGACAAGAACAAATAAGAGAAAATAAGAGAGAGGAGAGACAAGGAGATCGATAGGAGAAACTATTTTAGCAAGTGTCAAACATTTAAGAAGATTGCTATATCCGTTTATATTATTATTTGAGAAATCATTAGTCCAATTATATTGTTACAAAAAAATTTATTTAATATATATGGTACGAATTCAGAATAAATCACTAGTCCAATCAATATTATTATTAAAAGAATTAAATATATATATATATATATATATTTTTTTTTTTTTAAATATTTATCTATATACTATTATTTGAGAAATGATTTTTTGCAATCGAGCTCTCACGTTTAAAAGTTAAAGTGGTTAAAATCTTTGTTAACTTTAATAAATAGTTATATTTTAATTAATTAATCAGTATATATAATATTTATCATATCAATCGGTTACAAAAATACTAATTTGTTTTAGAATCTTAATAATGGTTATTTTAACAATGAAATTCATTACAATGATAACTTTGAGTAAATACTCGCTACTCGATTTATAAGAATTTAAAATCAGGATTATTTCACAAGTTTCCAGTTTATAGTATAAAGAATATTTAATCTTACCTACAAAAAACTAACCCAAGGAAAAGGATCACATGATCACATGATCACGTTACTCGGATTGACTAACAAATAAATAATTAAGTGTATTAAATATATAACTAACCATAAATCTATTATAACAATATAATTATTATTACCTATTTTCATTCATAAAAAAAAAATTTACAAAATAGTAAGACGACTCTGTAAAATTAAATTTATGAAATAGTAGATAAATATGTGTGTATATTTATCGAGTAAACCAAGAAATTTATCATTATCTCAATTTGTTTTCTTTTTATGTCTTACTTCTATATTATCATAAATTTTTATTTCTTAATTTACAGTTTACTTGATTTATTTTTATTTTAGTTTTGTGTGTTTCAAATTATTTTTTTGTTGTTTCATTCATGTTGCTGGTTTTAAAAGAGAATATTTGCCTTCTTACTTTACTTCATTGAGTGAGATGATTAATATGTAGTACATTCTTATGGTCTTTTAGATTCCAATGATGTTTAAAATAATACAAAAAGAGAAACAAAAAATTAGAGAATAATGCATAAACTTTTTTTTTAATAATACATAAACTAATAAATATACAAAAGATAAATAAACAAAATTTAGTGAAAATATATCAAATTAGTTTTTAATCCAATAAAAAAATAAAAATATTCATATAATACATTTAAACCAAAATAGTAAATAATATATAAGCAACAAAATGAAAATTAACTAAAATATTAAAAATTATTGAAGCATGGCAAATAATAAATATAATATAAGTAGAATCTAAGAAAATACAAAGGTAATGTTTTCAATTTATTGTTTTTGCTTTTTTCTCATGATTTTAAAAATCTAAATTATTGATAATATATATGTTTATTCGCTTTTGTTATTTGTTGATATTTTATGAGTTGTGACTGTTTATAATGATTTCAATATCACTAGAGTTCAGTTCAATCCACAAGTATAATAAGTGTTGTATTATAAATCCTATTAAAATTATTGAAGCATGGCAAAAAATAAATATAATATAAGTAGAATCTAAGAAATACAAAGGTAATGTTTTCAATTTATTGTTTTTGCTTTTTTCTCATGATTTTAAAAATCTAAATTATTGATAATATATATGTTTATTCGCTTTTGTTATTTGTTGATATTTTATGAGTTGTGACTGTTTATAATGATTTCAATATCACTAGAGTTCAGTTCAATCCACAAGTATAATAAGTGTTGTATTATAAATCCAAGTTTTCTAATTTTTTTATTACTATAAAAATATTTTAATCTAAATCTACACTCCAAAAATAAAATATGAAATAAAAAACTAAATTTATTAGGTATATAGAGTCCGGACAAAGAGCTAGCCATCATCTAGTATATATATATATAAAAACTTGTGTTGAGAACCTAAGGAGTCTCTCAACCAATGCGAATGGCCTATAGTTCTCTAGTCCAGTGTATTCATTAAAAATAGTAGGAGTTTATGTGGTAAATGTTTTTCCTTCTGAAGACACATAAATATGGTGAAAATATTGTTATCCTTATACTCAGGGCCTACTTCTACTAATTCAAAAGTTATTTGTGACTGAGTGATCATAAAAAGTGTTTTTATAATAAAATAGTTGGTTATCCAGTAAGAGAAAAAACAGTAAACAAAGTTTTAATCATAATCTAAACGAGAGGTTAAGCAAAATAAGCTCGTGAAAACTAACAAAAAAATATTGGTAACTAAAAGGTCATGACTAGGTTTTCTGTCGATGGGTTTTCACGGGAAAAGCAACTAGTTGGAAAAAAATATACTAAAATTTCAGTACGCAACAAGACTCTGAAACGTCAAAAGAATCTCTACCGCAAAAGTTTAAGATCATTTTCTTTCTGACATGGAAAGAAAAGAAAAAAGGGTATAAAGTTTTAAAATGTATGATTTCAACAAAGATGAACAAGAAATAAAAGAGTTAGGAAAGCCCACTCGTATGGCTACACATTATATTAAAACTGAGATAATTGCTTCCAATGCAATTAGACACTAAACCACGAACTATGGAGCAGTCCAAAGACACAACACACAAAACATAAAGGAAAGTGGCTGTGGAGATAAAATATGTGACTCAGCTACTCAAAAATCTCCTACAAAACTTAGGGTTTTATTTTATTTTCTACTATTTTGTACCCTCACTTCAAGACTAGGGTTCTTGAAATCATTAGCTCCCAATCATATGAATCAAAATTTGGAAAA
>NC_063448.1:56401252-56537224 GCF_020379485.1 Brassica napus | reverse complement strand
GATGTTCAAATAGGTTTGGATCCTTATTTGTCTCCATTTTTCTAGAAATTAGCGATTTAATAGTGGTTGTTCCACCGATTTAGAGAGTATTATAAAGTTTTACAAAATTAATTGATTAAACAATTAAAACGATTCTCATATACCACAAAATAAAGTTTAATATACATTAATACAAATGTAGAATTTGGTTAGAAATTATAAAACAACACTAAAAAGTATAAGCTTCAGTATATAGAGCGTTTAACGTAAAACTCGATATTTTCGTAGGGATTAACACATAGATATTTAGAAAAGTTCAAAAAATATAAAAATATTGCTTTAATGCATAGTTGACTCATGTACTAATATATGATGATGGTCAAAGAGGTTTGGAACCTTTGTTGTCTTCATTTCTCTAGAGAATAGCGATTTTATAAGGGTTACTCCACTAATTTAGGGAGTATAAGAAGTTTTAGTAAATTATTTTCTAAAAAAATTGAACGATGCTCATGTACCATGAAATAGAGTTTAGCATACATTAATACAAATTAAGAATGTGATTAGAAATTTTAAAACAAGACTAAAGATTATTGGTTTCAGTATTGGTTTCTGTATATAAAGCATTTACTAAAAACTCAATATTTTTCGTAGGGGTTAACACATAATTTTTGAGAAAATTTCGAAAAATATGACTATATAGTTTTAATGCATAGTTGCATCCTGAACTAATATATGATGATGTTCAAATAGGTTTGGAGCCTTCTTTGTCTCCGTTTTTCAAGAAATTAGCGATTTAATAGTGGTTATTCCACCGATTTAGGGAGTATTATAAAGTTTTACTAAATTAATTGATTAAAAAATTAAAACGATTCCCATATACAACGAAAGAGAGTTTAACATACATTAATATAAATGTTGAATGTCGTTAGAAATTATAAAACAACACTAAAAATTATAAGCTTCAGTATATAAAGCGTTTATTGTAAAACTCAATATTTTCATAGGGGAGTTAACACATAGATTTTGAGAAAAATTCAAAAATATAACAATATTGCTTTAATGCATAGTTGCCTCTTGTACTAATATATTATGATGGTCAAAGAGGTTTGAAACCTTTGTTGTCTCAGTTTTTCTATATAATAGCGATTTTATAATGGTTAGTCCACTAATTTAGGGAGTATATGAAGCTTTACTAAATTTATTTATTAAAACAATTGGACGATGCTCATGTAACATGAAATAGAGTTTAGCATACATTAATACAAATGTAGAATGTGGTTAGAAATTTTTAAACAACACTAAACATTATTGGTTTCAGTATATAAAACATTTACCAAAAACTCAATATTTTTCGTAGGGGTTACACATAGATTTGGAGAAAATTTCGAAAAATATGACAATGTTGTTTTAATGCATAGTTGAATCCTGAACTAATATATGATGATGTTCAAATAGGTTTGGAACCTTCTTTGTCTCTGTTTTTCAAGAAATTAGCGATTTAATAGTGGTTATTCCATCGATTTAGGGAGTATTATAAAGTTTTACTAAATTAATTGATTAAGAAATTGAAACGATTCCCATATACAATGAAAGAGAGTTAAACATACATTAATACAAATGTAGAATGTCGTTAGAAATTATAAAACAACACTAAAAATTATAAGCTTCAGTATATAAAGCGTTTAACGTAAAACTCAATATTTTCGTAGGCATTAACACATAGATTTTGAGAAAAATTCAAAAAATATAACAATATTGTTTTAATGCATAGTTGCCACCTGTACTAATATATGATGATGGTCAAAGATGTTTGTAACCTTTGTTGTCTCCATTTCTCTAGAGAATAGCGATTTTATAATGGTTAGTCCACTAATTTAGGGAGTATAAGAAATTTTACTAAATTATTTTCTAAAAAAAATTGAACGATGCTCATGTACCGTGAAATAGAGTTTAGCATACATTAATACAAATGTAAAAAGTGGTTAGAAATTTTAAAACAACACTAAAAATTATTAGTTTCAGTATATAAAGTATTTACCAAAAACAACACTAAAGATTTTAGCATACATTAATACAAATGTAAAATAGGTTTGGAACCTCTTTGTCTCCATTTTTCAAGAAATTAGCGATTTAATAGTGGTTATTTCACTGATTTAGGGAGTATTATAAAGTTTTACTAAATCAATTGATAAAAAAAAATTATAACGATTCCCATATACCACGAAAGAGAGTTTATCATACATTAATACAAATGTAGAATGTGGTTAGAAATTATAAAACAACACTAAAAAGGTATAAGCTTCAGTGTATAGAGCGTTTAACGTAAAACTCAATATTTTCGTTGGGGTTAACACATAGATTTTGAGAAAAATTCTAAAAATATAACAATATTGCTTTAATGCATAGTTGCCCCATGTACTATTATATGATGATGGTCAAAGAGATTTGGAACCTTTGTTGTCTCTATTTCTCAAGAGAATAGCGATTTTATAATGGTTAGTCACCAATTTAGGGAGTATATGAAGTTTTACTAAATTAATTTCTAAAAAAGTTGAACGATGCTCATATACCATGAAATAGAGCTTAAGATACATTTACAAATGTAGAATGTGGGTAGAAATTTAAAAACAACACTAAAGATTATAGGTTTCAGTATATAAAGCATTTACCAAAAACTCAATATTTTTCGTAGGGGGTGGTAGTCGCATCTCTTCTTATCTGTTTTGAGAAAATTTCGAAAAATATGACAATATTTTTTTAATGTATAGTTGCTTCCTGCACTAACATATGATAATGTTCAAATAGGTTTGGAGCCTTCTTTGTCTCCGCTTTTCAAGAAATTAGCGATTTTATAGTGGTTATTCCACCTATTTAGAGAGTATTATAAAGTTTTACAAAATTAATTGATAAAAAAATTATAACTATTCCCATATACCACGAAATAGAGTTTAACATACATTAATACAAATTTAGAATGTGATTAAAAATTTTAAAATAACACTGAAAAGTATAAGCTTCAGTATATAGAGCGTTTAACGTAAAACTCAATATTTTCGTAGGGGCTAGTTGGCACATAGATTTTGAAAAAAAAAATATAACAATATTGCTTAAATGCATAGTTGCCTCATGTACTAAAATATTATGATGGTCAAAGATGTTTGGAACCTTTGTTGTCTCCATTTCTCTAGAGAATAGCGATTTTATAATGGTTAGTCCACTAATTTAAGGAATATTTGAAGTTTTACTAAATTAATTTCTCTAACAAATTGAACGATACTCATGTACCATGAAATAGAGTTTATCATACATTAATGCAAATGTGGAATGTGGTTAGAAATTTTAAAACAACACTAAAGATTATAGATTTCAGTATATAAAGCATTTACCAAAAACTCAATATTTTCCGTAGATTTTAGGAAAATTTCGAAAAATATGAAAATATTGTTTTACTGAATAGTTTCATCTTGTACTAACATATGATAATGTTCAAATAGGTTTGGAGCCTTCTTTGTCTCCGTTTTTCAAGAAATTAGTGATTTTATAGTGGTTATTATAAAGTTTTACTAAATTAATTGATAAAAAAATTATAACGATTCTCATATACCACGAAAGAGAGTTTAACATACATTAATACAAATTTAGAATTTGGTTTAAAATTATAAAACAATACGAAAAAGTATAAGCTTTAGTATATAGAGAGTTTAACGTAAAACTCAATATTTTTGTAGGGGTTAACACATAGATTTTGAGAAAATTTCGAAAAATATGATAATATTTTTTTAATGCATAGTTGCTTCATGTACTAACATATGATAATGTTTTAATAGGTTTGGAGCCTTCTTTGTCTCCGTTTTTCAAGAAATTAGCGATGTTTTATTGGTTATTCCACCGATTTAGGGAGTATTATAAAGCTTTACTAAATCAATTGATAAAACAAATTATAATGATTCCCATCTACCACGAAAGAGAGTTTAACATACATTAATACAAATGTAGAATGTGGTTAGAAATTATAAAACAACACTAAAAAGTATAAGTTTCCGTATATAGAGCGTTTAACGTAAAACTCAATATTTTCGTATTGTTTAACACATAGATTTTGAGAAAAATTCAAAAAATATAACAATATTGCTTTAATGCATAGTTTCCTCATGTACTATTATATGATGATGGTCAAAGAGGTTTGAAACCTTTGTTGTCTCCATTTCTCTAGAGAATAGCAATTTTATAAGGGTTAGTCCACTAATTTAGGGAGTATAAGAAGTTTTACTAAATTATTTTCTAAAAAAAATTGAACGATGCTCATGTAACATGAAATAGAGTTTAGCATACATTAATACAAATGTATAATGTGGTTAGAAATTTTTAAACAACACTAAAGATTATTGGTTTCAGTATATAAAACATTTACCAAAAACTCAATATTTTTCGTAGGGGTTACACATAGATTTGGAGAAAATTTCGAAAAATATGACAATGTTGTTTTAATGCATAGTTGAATCCTGAACTAATATATGATGATGTTCAAATAGGTTTGGAACCTTCTTTGTCTCTGTTTTTCAAGAAATTAGCGATTTAATAGTGGTTATTTCACCGATTTAGGGAGTATTATAAAGTTTTACTAAATTAATTGATAAAAAATTATAACGATTCCCATATACCACGAAAGAGAGTTTAACATACATTAATACAAATGTGGAATTGGTTAGAAATTTTAAAACAACACTAAAAAGTATAAGCTTCAGTATATAGAGCGTTTAACATAAAACTCAATATTTGTGTAGGGGTTAGTTAACACATAGATTTTGAAAAAAATTCAAAAAATATGACAATATTGTTTTCATGCATAGCTGCATCCTGCACTAACATATGATGATTTTCAAATAGGTTTGGAGCCTTCTTTGTCTCAGTTTTTCAAGAAAATTGCGATTTTATAGTGGTTATTCCACTGATTTAGGGAGTATTATAAAGTTTTCCTAAATTAATTGTTAAAAAAATTATAACGATTCCCATATATCACGAAATCGAGTTTAACATACATTAATACAAATATAGAATGTGGTTAGAAATTTTAAAACAACACTAAAAAGTATAAACATCAGTATATAGAGCGTTTAACGTAAAACTCAATATTTTCGTAGGGGTTAGTTAACACATAGATTTTGAGAAAAAAATATAATAATATTATTTTAATGCATAGTTGCCTCATGTACTAATATGTGATGATGGTCAAAGAGGTTTGAAACTTTTGTTGTCTCCATTTCTCTAGAGAATAGCGATTTTATAATGGTTAGTCCATTAATTTATGGAGTATTTGAAGTTTTTCTAAATTAATTTCTAAAAACAATTGAACGATGCTCATGTACCATGAAATAGAGTTTAGCATACATTAATACAAATGTAGAATGTGGTTAAAATTTTGAAAACAGCACTAAAAAGTATAGGCTTTATTATATAGTGCATTTAATGTAAAACTCAATATTTTCGTAGCAATTTATACATAGATTTGGAGAAAATTTCAAAAAATATGATAATATTTTTTAACGGATAGTTGCATCATGCACTAACATATGATGATGGTCAAAGATGCTTGGAACCTTTAATGTCTCTGTTTCTCAAGAGAATAGCGATTTTATAGTGGTTATTCCACTGATTTAGATATTATTATGAAGTTTTACTAAATAATTGATTAAAAAAATTAGAACGATTTCCATATACCATGAAAGAGAGTTTAAATAATACAAATTTAGAATGTCGTTAGAAAATTTAGAACAGCAATAAAAAGTATAAGGTTCAGTGTATAGAGCGTTTATTGTAAAACTCAATATTTTCATAGGGGAGTTAACACATAGATTTTGAGAAAAATTCAAAAATATAACAATATTGCTTTAATGCATAGTTGCCTCTTGTACTAATATATTATGATGGTCAAAGAGGTTTGAAACCTTTGTTGTCTCAGTTTTTCTATATAATAGCGATTTTATAATGGTTAGTCCACTAATTTAGGGAGTATATGAAGCTTTACTAAATTTATTTATTAAAACAATTGGACGATGCTCATGTACCATGAAAGAGAGTTTAGCATACATTAATACAAATGTAGAATATGGTTATAAATTTTAAAACAACACTAATGATTATAGGCTTCAATATATAAAGCATTTACCAAAAACTCAATATTTTCGTAGTTTTTTAGAAAATTTCGAAAAATATGAGAATATTGTCTTAATGCATAGTTGCATCCTGCACTAACAGATGATGATGTTCAAAGAGGTTTGGAGCCCTTGTTGTTTCTGTTTTTCAAGAAAATAGTGATTTTATAGTGGTTATTCCATCGATTTAGGGAGTATTATGAAGTTTTACTAAATTAATTGATAAAAAAATTATGATGATTCCCATATACCATGAAATAGAGTTTAACATACATTAATACAAATGTGGAATGTGGTTTGAAATTTGTAAAACAACACTAAAAAGTTTTGGCTTCAGTATATAGAGCGTTTAACGTAAAACTCAATATTTTCGTAGGGGTTAACACATAGATTTCAGAAAAATTCAAAAAATATAACAATATTTCTTTAATGCATAGTTTCATCCTAAACTAACATATGATGATGGTCAAAGATGCTTGTAACCTTTGTTGTCTACGTTTTTCTAGAAAATAGCGATTTTATAATGGTTAGTCCACTGATTTAGGGATTATATGAAGTTTTACTAAATTAATTGATAAAAAAAATTAGAAAAAATGCCTATGTACCATGAAAGGGAGTTTAAAATACATTGATACAAATGTAAATGTGGTTAAAAATTTTAAAACACCACTAAAGATTATAGGCTTGAATATATAGAGCATTTACCGAAAAACACATAGATATTTAGAAAATTAAAAAAAATGACAATATTGTTTTTATGCATAGTTGCATCTTGCACTAACATATTATGATGTTCAAGGAGGTTTAGAACCTTTGTTGTCTCCGTTTCTCTAGAAAAATAGCGATTTTATAGTGGTTAGTCCACCGCTTTAGGGAGTATTATGAAGTTTTATTAAATTAACAGATAAAAAATTAGAACGATTTCCATGCATCATGAAAGAGAGTTTAACATACATTAATACAAATGTAGAATGTGGTTAAAATTTTGAAAACAACACTAAAAAGTATAGGCTTTAGTATATAGTGCGTACGTAAAACTCAATATATTCGTAGCAATTTATACATAGATTTGGAGAAAAAATAAAAAAAATATGACAATATATTTTAATGGATATATTTTAATGGATAGTTGCATCCTCGCTAACATATAATGATGTTCAAAGAGGCTTGGAACTTTTGTTGTCTCTGTTTCTCAAGAGAATAGCGATTTTATAGTTGTTATTCCACTGATTTAGATAGTATTATGAAGTTTTACTAATTAATTGATAAAAACTAGAACGATTCACACATACCATGAAATAGAGTTTAACATACATTAATACAAATTTAGAATGTCGTTCGTAAATTTAGAACAAAAATAAAAAGTAGCCAGTATACAAAGCGTTTAACGTAAAAAGTTCAAAAATATTGAAAAAAGTTCAAAAAATATAACAATATTGCTTTAATGCCAACAAGCTAAGGGTTTCGGAATCCAGTCAAAGAACAAAAGAACACACATTTGTTTTCTTATTATTATATATTTTACAGAGAGAGATGGTTGTTGTTAGTAGAGCTTAATTCTTGTCTGGATGGGTGCACGACAAATAGGACACACCGTAAGGCCTGGTCCGCACTCACAACATGTCTGATGGCCGCAACCAAACGCCATGTTTTTGGGATTGCTCAGACATATCGGGCATAGCTGTTGTTGTTCACACAAAAACCAACTTTTTGAAAGTTTATATAAAGAAAACATTTCACACATTCGACGTTTCTACTATTTTACCTGATTATCGTCCACATCCTTGCCTTCCATCGGATAAGTAGGTACACTCGGTTCAAAACTAGGTGTTGGGGAAGCTTTTGATGGGTTGAAGAATGTTGATCCGCCCTGCACCGGAGGTGGAAGTGGGATTCTCTCTGGGATATTCCCATTTCTTCGCCTGGCAAAATGTGAAGAATAAAGTTGATAAAAACAACTTTCATAACAATACAGCCGTTTCAAAGCTTTTGTGGTTTTGGTTAATTAATTACCCTAAAAGGCCAAGCTCTATGGTGGCTTTGTACTGGGGAGGAATCTCCATGAGAGCAGAGAGTGCGAATTCTGTCTCCTTCCGAGACTGCTCTTTGTTCTTCGACATGATCTCCGTGAAGTTCACAAACTATAAACAGATAAAAGAGAGATGGGGCAAATGTAACAATCAATCTTTGATGTTACAAGATGTTACAAAAGAAGGAGGTTACTTGGAAGTTATCAAAAGCTCGGGAAGGTATGTTATCATCAAATTCCTGCATCATGTCCCATGGTCCATCCCCCACCCCAACTAACACTATTGACAAAGGAAGTGCACTGCAACACAAAATAAAATGAAGGAACTGATTACATAACACCTACAAACATAAATAAAATTGAAACATACTAGTAGTAGATATTCACACACCTTGCTTTCACAATTGCATCGACAGTCTTCTGTTCTTGGGGACTTAACTGTCCATGTTCCGTATCCACACTTCTTGTTACCTGAGATTGATTGATTCCAAATTGATATCCTTAGACACAGAGAGATCAGAGGGATCACACCACAACTTAGGCATCAAAAATATTAACCTGTCCATCGGCTATGATCACTAACACATGATATTGGCCACTACTCTGCTCAACCACTGTCATCGCCATTTCAATGATGGGTGCAAAAGATGTCGGTCCTGAAAAATACAATACACACCGCTCTAATTACTTAACGTTTGGGGATAGAGAAAGCTAGGGCAGGCGAGAAAAAAAAAAAAAAAAGAAACCTGCGAGCTTAAGGTGAGGTACAATATCTCTGTAGCGAGCCAAAACTTGTTCAAATCCATTACAGGATCTACCCTCTGGATAGAAACTAAACACGTCTTGATCATGAGTTGATGCTGCAAAAAGAGAGATCAGGAGGAGGGCAAAATGTTGATGATATATAAGCCATTAATTCTCTGAAATGAAATAACAAAGACCAAGTAAGCAGGTGGGTGATTTACCGTCACCAAAACCAAAACAAGGAATCAAGTTGTCCTCGTCAAAGGCGGCCAAGGTCCTTCCAATGATAGTGATAGCTTGCTCGTAAGGATTGAGAGTATTGCTGATATGATGCAAGCTTTTCTTACTGAAGGACTTGGCTCCTGCAGCACGCAAACCAAAATGATGATGATTAGCCTAGCTTAGCATGTCCTCTCCTTGACCTAGATGAAGAAAGAGAAACTCAAACCAAACCTGTCCACTCATTGCTTTTGGTGAAATCAATACCAAGGATTAGATTAGAAGATTCAAGACCTGCACGCCCTAGAGCCTCTGACACCTGGAATCAGACTCATAATTCACCAATTTTTTTAAGGCAAATCCAAAACTGTTTGTGTATCATTCATTCATTCATCACTTGTTAAAGAGAAAGAAGCTCTCACCTGATCTAAAGAAACGTAATTATCAGATATTTTGGAATACCTCCGATCAAACTTTTTTCTATCAGAAGGAGCAGCATGAGTCTGTGAAGGCTGTGGTTGTGGCTGTGGGGGAGGATAAGGATAAGCATAGCCCTGCTCTTCTTGACTATAAGAAGGCGGATGACCACCAAAGCTGGGAGCTGGAGAATAAGAGGGTGGAGGAGGATAGTTGTAGCTGCCTGGTCCAGACTGAGGATAACTTTGATGAGAAGCCCATGATGATGATGATGATGATGATGATGGCGGCTCTTGCCTCCAGTCTTCTTTAGAGTTCCCTCCTCCCATCAAAACTTTATTCAGATTCCAAACTTGAAGCTCAAGATCAGTACCTTGAATAAAAGAAAAAAGAAAGATTCAGAAATTTTGGAATCTTATCCTCTTTTCCAAAGAAAGAAAAAGAGAACTGATTCAACATGCAAATGTACCAATGGCTATCACAATAGAGAGAACTGCAAAAACTTTGTGGTATCAGAAGAGAATGATTATCAACATGCAGAAAATGTACGTATGTGGGCAACTATAGGTTGGCAGTAAGTTTCGTGAAGCGGTTTACAGGCAAAAGAGTAGGCGGCGCTGTTATCAATCATAACACGTTTAAGAAAGAAGATTAAGATTCAATCACGTTTCTTGCCATCCACCGACTCCTCCTGACTTACCGTACGTTACCAAAATTTATTATTATGCTCAAAGACAAACTCTTGACGGATCTACCCATCTTTCTATTATACTATTAGTTTTTCCCAGATTTAAATCTCCTTTTTTTCCAGCTATGAATTTCATTGATGAGACAGTAGATACAATAAGCACAAGAGACAAAGTTAAGCATAAAGAGATACAAAACACACATATATATACACTTTACTGTAAGATTGACCTTTTTTCATAAAAATCAAATAGATGGAGAACTACGATAGACAAATCCCACCTTTTATATTGTAACGACAAGGACTCCTGGAGATCTGTGGTTGTTCTTCTTCTTCTCAAGAGGTCAAGGGATCTTCTTTTAAATTTTAATCAATGGTGGATTGAATCCCAACCGGAATATAATTATTTATTTTGCTTTGTTCAAAAAGCAATCTAACCTTTTTTTTTTCTCTTCTTCTTTTTTGAAAAAAAAATGTCAATCATGAATCAACCCCATTAATGTTTGCTTCTAGTTTTGGATCAAATCATTATATTCATCCTTATCACCTTCCTTTCTAAACTATATACTACGTATCCTGGAGGAAATTTCTCAAAGAATCCATTGCTTATACAGTCTTCCAATCACTTGGCCCACCAACCTAACTTCATCAATTTAAATTATTTGCAAGTACAAAACAAATATCAAATATTTAAATAAAAATTATATAACAATGCTTGGTTTGTTAGTCGTTTTAATTAATGAGCAAATATATATTTTTAAATCATAGTAAGATAACTTGTTTTTTTTTTTTTTGAAACACAGCTTTCATTAATACTTAAACTTCCGGATTATACTTTGAAGAAGAGACAATCTTAGCACTAGAAGCAAAACAGTAAAACAATGCAACATAACTGATAGATGTTGAGAAACCTCTAGGATAAATCGACAGCGAATTCAGAGAACAGCTCGAATGCGTCAAGGTAAATTTCACGGCACCGCCGGAAAGTTGAAACATAGTCACATTAAATCGTGACGTTGATAACCAATCCACACCTCGGAATATCGTCGAAACGAAACCCGTTGCATCTTTAGGCCCCGTACAGACCGCTCCGCAAGATAACAAAACGGTTAGGGATTTTGGCAATTTCATCTGCTTTATTGCAGGAGAGGTGACACTTCTCATGAGAAAGGTCTTTGATGATGGTGCTGATGAACCCACCGGCAACTACGAGGATGAAAATCTCTTTAGAACAGACATATATGGCGTAATACGAACTCTAGATCGGACCAAAGCCTCGGTGAACCCACCAGAGATCATTGGTATAAATAAAACCAAGGCCGCAAAGCAATTTTTGGGTCTGGTCCTCTCAATAAAATTAATACTTTGAGAGATAGAAACTGGACTGATACCTCTTGAAAACAACATGGGCCTGGCCCATGTAGAAGAAAGGTTAGGGCTGACGTCTGCAGCCTCACTGGATTTGAGCTTGATGGAAAAGTTGTGTGCGGCGGAGCTTCTCCAGCTACGAAGCACTTCGTCGCCGGGATAACGGTCTGTGTCGCAGGGTGGAGGAGAGGAGATCGTGATGGTCTGGCGGATGGGGGTTGAGCAGCCGCCGAGCAAGGAAACTGCTCCGTTTACAAAGTGAAGATGATGGACTGCGGCGGCCTGAGACGCTCAACATGCCTGAGCTTTGAGCTTTCTTCAAAAGTAGTTCAGATCCGGAACATTCTATGGAGGTCCTCACAGATCTGGAGCTCAAGTGAAGTTCGAACTCAGAGAGGGGAAAGCGGTGAAACGATGCGCCACTTGCGCAAGTGGAGTTAGTTGCAAGGTGAAGCTCAGAGAGCCCTTCCTTCGGGTCGTGGCGTAGAGAGGTGGTTGTAGAGCTTTTCCGGGAACCCCCGGTATAGAATGCAGTTCTGGTGGTCTCAAGAACACGAGCATAGACCATGAAGGTATTTTTTTAATGTTGAGGACCACAGATCCAATAATGATTGAGAAAGCGAACAAGAAACATAATGGAAGCTTTGATTTGGAACGAGAAAAGACATGTGAAAGATGGAGTGGAGGCGACGCCGGTGAAATTTTGCTCCACCGGCGTCGGAAAACGTTTGTCTTGAAAGGCGCGTCAGAGCGAAAAGCTTTTTATGCTTTTTATACGTATAATTGGTTAGTAAGATAACTTGTTTATATTTCTATTTCTGTGAATATAAGTGTTACATTTATATAACTATTTTGAAGTTTTTTCTTAGATTTGACGGAAATTTAATAAAACAAGAAATATTTTTTTTATAAACAAATAAGCTATTTAGTTTGAATTCCAACGAATTATCAAATAATTATCAAATAATTATTAAGTAACTTTGAAGTAATTTACAAATAACAAATAATAAAATAAGATAAGTAATTGGCAAATTCACTAATTTTTAACAAATCAAGTATATATAAGTCCAAAATTTTAATACTCTTACAAATCAAATAAAATACCAAATATACCAAAAATGACAAGTATTCCACCCATACTTCAAAGTCCATTCCACTTCTCTAAAAGAAATTTCATCTAGTACTTGTTATTCAAATCAACACCCCCTCCCTATAATTAAATGGAAAATCTCTCTATTTGTAAACTAAATTAAATGTAAAATCTGTTGTCATTCTTTAGAAAAATAGAGCATTTTTACAACATACCATCAATCTAAAAGCAGTCTGATACTACACCGCTTTAATTTCGGTTTTGTGCTAACCGGTGGTAAACTGGTCTGGTTCTAATAAACAATATCAAGCTACATACTAATCCAACAACAGACAAACAACCCCAAAACAAGAACGTTGCAAAATAACACCTTCTTCCCACGCAAACAAGCGTGTCCGACACGACAGATGGCGTCGCGTGCTTGTCATAGACAGAACCAGCCATGTATCCGTAGAAGAGCGATCCAATGGGAATGTTTGTGATGAGTATGTTCTGGTTTACACCAACGCTATTTCGTCCAAAGAGGTCCGAAGTTACTGAAACCGCTGCCGCGAAAACAAACCCTGAACTTAACCCTATAAGTGCGGTGGCAACCTGTAGCAGCGCGGTCTTGGACGAATACGCGAGGATGAAGAAGGCCAAAGGTGTTGGAAGTAGCGAAATGGTGAACCAGCCTGTTCTTGTCATGTAGTCTAGTTTCTTGCGTGTGAAATCAGGTGCAGAGGAGAGCAACCTTCCCAAAAAGGAGAAGGCAGAGAAGAGTGTCACTAAAGATTTTGCGTTTGAGCTGCTCTGACCTAGAGACTGAGCGATCTGACCTAAGTTGTTGCTGTAGACAAGACCAATGGTCCCACCGCAGAAATAAGCTATGTAGTATAGCCAAAACTCCAGGCTACGAACCAGCATTCCAAGAGAATGTTCATCTCCTAAGCGTCCCACTTGATTACATTCATCATATGATTTAATCTCCTCATGATCCAAGCCACCCCCACTTTTCGGGGTCTTGGGCTCCTCTATGTTAACCACTGCATAGCCAGAGCTGTGACGGTGAAAACAGGAGTGGAGAGCACGGAGAATATAGTCGAGAAAGGGGACGCACAATGGGAAAAGGAGAAGGCAAATGGCGCCGAGGAAATGCCAAAGAGGTGATGAAGCCAAGTAGGTGTCTGAGGAAGGCAGGAGAAGGTAAAAGCATGTGATTAGGGCTAAGACATTGAAGATGATGAAGATTCGGGTCTCATCACGGGTCCGGTTACTAGCATGGGTTTCAGAGGAGTTAGGGTTTGTAAGGACAGGCCAGAGGGCTAAAAGAGAGACGAATAAAGGGATGAGAGAGTTAAGGAGAAGGTAAATGTCAGAGCTTGCTGATGATTTCCCACTGATGATTTCATGGCCAAGCGTGTACAAGGCAGCACTGATTCCATTGAAACTCACGACAAGAGACAAGGCGAGGGAATGGTTGGATTCAAAGTGCCGAACGCAGAGGACGAAGCAGACGGTGTTGAACCAGCAGATGCTTAATCCAGCTAACGAGCAGCATACCAGAACCAGAGAGTAGGGGAGATCGATGACGTCGGCGGCGATGGATAACCATTGGACGCCGTAGCCGACGAGACCCATAGCAGCGGCGGAGAATAGGACGGCTGAGACGGGGAAATAGGCAACTGCGAAACCAGAAGACCAGCCCAATGCTTTGCCTAAATCAGAAGCGACAGCCATGTAGTTAAGGCGCGACTGAGAAACGCCCATGGACGATTTCATGTCGGAGGAGTAAGCGGAGAAATCGAAGTTAGTGCCCGTGAAGGCTTGAATCCAGATGGCCGCCACCAACACCGTCCATCTACGCCACCATTGGAGCATAGAAGGTGGAGATTGCACATCCTCCTCCTTCGCCGTAGTTGTCCTCTTTGGTGGTTTCATTTGGCCCTAATGCTCACAATCTTTGCCTCCCTTTTTCAAAAAAAAAAAAAAAAGTAACGTCCGGTTTAAAATTCTTTTTACTATTTTTAAAATTCCAGAGATTACTCACAACAGCTAATTATCGATAGGTTAGTTTTTTTTTTTTTAAGAAAAAAGAAGATAATTACAGCTCCAAGCTAAAAAGCTCACCAAACGTCATTGTTTCTCTGGATCGATTTATAAGGAACATGATCATCTTCCTCCCACCAGATATCTCTCTCTCTCTTTTGGGTTGGATTCTTCTTCCTTTTCAACACAGAGAGATTTTGCTTTCTCTGACTGTAAGATAATAATCAATTATGTCTGATTGTAGTTCTAAGAAGAGAAATTATAATATCGCACAGGAGGGTTCTCGTGCAGGCAATGCCATGTCACGGCTTCTTGGAGGAGGACTTGATTTCAAAACATTTATATATCTATTCATTCTCCTCCCACTCTCCATCTTCTTTATCTATTTGCATGGTCAGAAGCTCACTTATTTCTTGAGACCTCTTTGGCAATCCCCTCCCAAACCATTTAACATCCTTCCCCATTACTACCACCCCAACGCTTCCATGGAGTTGCTCTGCACTCTTCACGGCTGGAATATCCGCCATTCTCCTAGAAGAGTCTTCGACGCTGTCTTGTTCAGCAACGAGGTCGATATGCTGACCATCCGTTGGAACGAGTTAAATCCTTACATTACGCAGTTTGTGCTTCTCGAATCCAACTCCACTTTCACCGGTCTCTCAAAACCCTTGGCTTTCGCAGAAAATCGCCACAAGATTTTCGAGTTCGTTGAGCCAACAAGGCTGTCTTATGGGCACGTAGGAGGAGGAGGAGGAAGATGGAAGAAAGGCGAGAACCCGTTTCTGGAAGAATCATTCCAAAGGCTCGCACTGGACCAGCTTATCAAACTTGCTGGTATAAAAGAAGATGATCTTTTGATCATGTCCGATGTTGACGAGATCCCGAGTGGCCACACCATCAATCTGCTTAGATGGTGCGACGGATACCCACCGGTTCTTCACCTTCAGCTCAGAAACTACCTCTACTCATATGAGTACTATCTCGACTACAAAAGCTGGAGAGCCTCTGTTCATCTCTACAAGCCTGGGAAAACAAGGTATGCTCATTTCCGGCAAAGCAACAATCTTTTGGCGGACTCAGGATGGCATTGCAGCTTCTGTTTCAGACACATCAGAGATTTTGTGTTCAAGATGAAAGCCTACAGCCATACTGACCGTGTTAGATTCTCACATTACCTCAACCCGAAAAGAATACAAGATGTGATCTGCAAAGGAACTGATCTTTTCGATATGTTTCCTGAAGAACACACTTTCAGAGAGATTATCGGAAAACTAGGTCCGATACCGAGGTCCTACTCAGCTGTTCATCTCCCTAGATATCTGATCCAGAATGCTGATAGTTACAAGTATTTGTTACCCGGGAACTGTGTAAGAGAAACTGCCTGATAGTGATTGGTAAGCGGCTTTATTGCTTTTGTTCTCTCCTCTGTATATACATATTTACCAGACGTCTCAAATGTCTCATTTCTATCTTATTATTATTGCATGTCTTAATTTGAAAAACCAGACTAGTGTTTATGTAAGAAATGACTTCTTCTTTTTTTTGTTACTATGATGATATGGGCCACAAAATTTATTACTCACAAACAAGACTTCTTTCTATGATGAAACAAACGAGACCTCAGTTCTATATATAGAAAAAAAGTGATCAAAGATATAAACAGATAGCCTGGCATTAATTTCAACTAAAGATGAACTTACAACTCACAAACAATTAGTATTATATATTGATTACCTTGTTAGAGCATAGAGATTAAACCGTAGATGAGGCGAGATCTAAAGCGGAGTGACCGAGTGAGACAAATAAACGGTGGGGTAGGACAAATAG
The DNA here is from genome assembly GCF_020379485.1 of Brassica napus. Classification (NCBI taxonomy): domain Eukaryota; kingdom Viridiplantae; phylum Streptophyta; class Magnoliopsida; order Brassicales; family Brassicaceae; genus Brassica; species Brassica napus. The sequence goes on along the minus strand of NC_063448.1, from coordinate 56,520,683 downwards.
CTGCGAAAAATATTATCCAATCCAGTATCTGCTTCTTCTGGTGATGTTCATGGTCATGTGAATTGTTAGTAGAGGAGGAAAGATCCATGACGATTTGCTGCTGCTTTTCCTATAAAACTACAGACTTTTATGAGTTTATCCATCAAAGAACCGAGGGAGACAAGGAACTGACTGAGGCTGAGTCCAACTTCCTTTTTTGAGCAAACATGGATTCCATTAGATAGAGTCTTACACTCCCGCAAGGGAGGGAATTACAACAGCATGAGACAATGCTAGCTTTGCCACCAAATCAGCCTCAGAGTTTTGTAAACGCGGAATAAAACGAAAAAGACAGGACATCAAAGTAAGAACTGAAATGATAAATATCAAACAAAATACCAAACAAGGCTGGTCTTGATTCCTTTCCTTTCAACAGCCTGATGAGGGATAGAGAATCCGACAGGATCATCAGGAATTTAATGTTTGAAAACGCAGCATTCATTACTGCCAAACGAACAGCGAGGGCCTCAGCCATTAACGCAGACGATACAAGGGTCCGAGACTCGGAGATTTGGGGAAGGCGAGAGGCCGGGTGTGAGCCAGAGAACAGACCTCTCAGACCGCAGGTTCCAGAGGTAGCATCCCATGCCGCATCAACATGACAAGTCGCATCAGTAGGAACTTGGGGAGTTGGGGCTTGCCGTAGGAGATGGTAGTAGTTAGGCCTGCTACCGGAACCAATTGCAGAGTTTCTTGCCACTCTCGGGCATCACAAATGGATTTAGTGACAATCTCTATTGCAGAGAAAGTGCGATCTTCAAAGCACAATTTATTCCTAGCCTTCCACAGATTCCAAAGAATCCAGAGCCAAAGCGGGACGAGGAGCTCCGAAGGGGGAAGGTTTCTAAGTGTCAAACAAGTGGAGAGGAGAAACTAGATTGAAGGACTCAAAGGAGAAGGTGTCTCCATCATCGGAGCTAGTTCCCACACTCTCGCCGCCACTGAGCATTGAAGGAAGAGGTGAAGATCATCATCCTCTATGCCTCCACAAAGCTTGCACGGGAATGAATGAAATTCATAGGCCTAATTTTGTATTTTATAAAATTCTAGAGCCCCAATTGATCTTTCCAGCAGCCCCTCTCTCTCTGTCTATCAAAGAAAAGCCTAATGGAAGATGTTAATTCATGTGTTACTAGAAATTGTACTTTTTCGTTTCACCATATTTCATACTCTCTCTGTATTTGAGTAATTGATATTTTGTATTTGAAAAATTAATGTTTTAGAGTATAATCAACATATTTACTTTCAAAATTAAATTATGGATTAAAATCTGAGTGATAAAATTTTGTTGGTAAAACCAAAAAAGACAAAGTATATTTAAAATTTTCAATAGGTGTGGAAATCCTAAAACATAATCTTTCATTTACAAATGGAGTATCTTACCTTCTTTTTTTTTTTTTTCCCCAAACTTGTTTTTACTTAGACTTTTTTTACTGTCTGCAATAATTAATTAGCACTTGCAATATTCATACACAATAATATTTGTGTTAGAATCACTCTGATATAAATAAATCTGAAATTATACAAGGGGCTCGAAAATAAAGTGGATTGGGTTCATCAAAGGTGATGTTTCATAATTCTAATATTGATTTCTTTTAGAAAGAAAAACCTTAGGAAAAAAAGAAGTTTGGTGCATCTATGGCTCAGTAGGAAAATGTGTGTCTTTGTGTGTTTTGTTGATAATACAATTGATGACAGCCTATTAATTTCCAATTAAACTCTAGTTTTTTTTTGTGGTTACCAATTGATTTTCCTTTTATAGCTAAACGAATCATGGACTCCTAAAATCTAAAATCATAGCTCACTACATGTTCACACATTGTTTATTTTCGACTACCAATATTTATCATTAGTTACTAGGAGATAACCTTTTTATCTTGAACAATCAATCATCAACCAAGAAAAAGCTACGAGTATTAATTATAATTATATAGAATGATAGTTCAAAGTTTCTATATGTAAATATACAGGAAAACTAATAAGTTATATTTTTCACTGTTATAAAATATTAGCAATCCAGTTTTATATTCTCTTACAATAAGTGAACTGAATCGTGAGCTGACACATCATTTGAATTTTCAACCACAAAACTTCACTTACTAAATTTGGCATATGAATTACACCAAACTGATTCCAATTAATTGGCCCATAAGCAAACGCTATCACAACTTCCAGTGTATTTTATTTTTCTCCACTTTCAGGATATTTTTATAAAATGTAAAATCTAAATCATGCACACAAAAACGTTTTTATCAAGTAAAATATACTAGTAGTATTTAAGAATGTGTAACCTACATGCATGATCCAAAAATTGGGTTAATCGAATTAAGTTTCACTGGTTTCGAATACTAATTAAATATTGGCTAATTAAATATAGTAGTGATGGAGAGAGGGTTAGGAAGTAGTCGTTATTCAACATAAGCTTTGTGTCATGTTTCTTCTTTCTCACTGTTTACGATTTGTGTGGACGTGAACTAATCCGCCAAGATTTTCATTTAACTATTTATTTATTATTGGTAAGCTTTGTACTTAAGTATTACATATGTTTCATATAGTATGTATCGTGCTATAACCAACTGAACCATAGTCGCAAGTCACAACAACCCTATAAAAGGAAACAGTCGTTTGATCAATCTTCCCGCCTCTGAGTAAACTGTATATATCTCTCTCTGTCTCTGTATCCTCGCATCTTCTCTGTTCTATCTTTATTTCACATACAAAAATACAAAACAAAATAACTAGAAAGAAGAAGATGGATAAGAAGAAGACAGGGATAAGGAAAGAGAGAATACCAGCACAGAAAGAAGAAGAAGGAACAGTGAGGAAAGGACCATGGACTATGGAAGAAGATTTGATCCTCTTTAATTACATCCTTAATCATGGTGAAGGTCTTTGGAACTCCGTCGCCAAAGCCTCTGGTAAATTAAAACATATTTCTTAGTCTTTTTTTTCTTCTTTTTGTATATATATGAATTAACTACTGTCTTTTATTTTATTTTCTCTATAAAAATGTATTTTATTTTTTCTTAAAATATCAATTGATTTATGTTTTTTGGGTGCAAATATCAATTGATTGATTTATGTTTTTTTAACATTCACGTACAATGATTCAAAATAGATCGGGATAGTTGTGAATATATAGCAATATTACCCACATGGTATCTTGTTGGTTATGTTTTTTTTTTTGCTTAAATTTGGATCTTGTTGGTTATGTTTCTGATAATAAATATTTATGATTCAATGTAATCAGGTCTAAAACGTACGGGGAAAAGTTGTCGGCTCAGGTGGCTGAACTATCTCCGGCCAGATGTGCGGCGAGGGAACATAACAGCAGAAGAACAGCTTTTGATCATTCAACTTCATGCTAAGCTTGGAAACAGGTGTCGTAGTTATATAATATTGTTTCATGACTGAATGATCATTCAACTTCATGACAAGTTCGATTTGATTAGAAAACTTACGTACGGTGTTAAAAAATATTAACAGGTGGTCGAAGATTGCGAAATATCTTCCAGGGAGAACGGACAACGAGATAAAGAATTTCTGGAGGACAAAGATTCAGAGACACGTGAAATTTTCTTCGTCGGTAAATACTATTAATACTCGTCATTGTTCGGGAAACTCGCAGAGCTCGGTGATAACAGCGACGGACCAAGGCAGCTCTAGCAAAGGCTTCGATATGGCTGAGAGCTTAATCTCGCCGGCGACGACAACGACATCGTTTCATATGATGGAACAGTCAAACGACAGTTACTGGAACGTTGAAGATCTATGGCCCCTGCAGTTGCTTAATGGTGACCACCAAGTGATTTAATTTTGGTCACAGTAGTTTAAATGACTATGCATTTGCTAGTCCTACATATGATGCCCGATCTGAATTTTTTTTGTTTGTATGGTACGTTCTTTGGTTTTTCCTATTGCTGAAATCTTGTTTCATTTACCAATCATTTCTAATGTTTCATGCAATCATATTAATCTTCAAATCATGTGAAGGCGGTGTGGTGTGTAAGTTACTTCTGTTCGTTTATAATTTTTTTAATATATCAGTCTTTTTGGTTCAGTTTCGAGCTTATTGGAGTTAGAACAACGTTGTGGTAATTGGTAAATGTGAGAAACGGTTTTAAGCTTTCGTTCGTTCAGATTCATTAATCTTCTGATCTACACCTTTTTTTAATCAATTTAGAAATGATTCAAAAAATTGAAAAGTGTAGTTGCATTATCACTGACAACAGAAACAGACTGATAACATGAAATTATGTGAAATATTATGTTGGATACAAACCAAAACGTACGTAGCAGACTGCACACAATATTATTAATCATGTAAAGGCAAAGATTTGGATATTTCACACACAAAAGAAATAAGATCAAAGAAGAGTTCATTTATCATTTTGGAAGGAAGGAACGTGTTTATAATGTAGTTGGTTTAGTCATCAGCAAGATCACTGGGAGTTTCATCGGCATTGCGTTTGATCGTGAGGACCGGACACTCAGCATGTTTCACACAGAACCCACTCACCGTCCCAACAAAGACCCTGCAATGCAAAGAGAGTAACCAGGAAAAAGACTCAAAAGTATGATAAAAAAAACAGAACAGACCAATGTTTCAAACAACAACACTAGCTAGTTAACTTAATTGAGTCTATGATATTCAAGCGCTCAATGCGTAGTCCAACATTACATTCTCTTGTTGGGCTCTGATCATGTCCAGTGATCAACTTAGTCTCTATTTAAACTCAAAAACTTGGGTCAAAGCGAAAATCCTATCCAACAAATCGCAGTTAAAAGTGTGATCTGATTGGCATTTCGATCTGATCACTCCGAGCCAGATAAGTCTAGCATGGCATATAATAAAGCAAATACAAGATGAAGGCGGCGAGTGAGAGTTTGAACATACTTTTGGAAGCGGCCAAGACCACGGCTTCCCAAAACAAGAAGATCTGGTCGGACCCGGCTGACTTCTTGGCAGATCACATCCTTGGGATCACCTTTCTTGATCCAAGCCTCGCAACTAACCTACACACAAGAAGCATTTAGTTTATTAAAACATCACACAAGTGCACAAGTTATTATGAAACTGACGAATTATGTAAGGGATCGGAAGATGAACAGTAGATGAGGATAACTTAAAGAGAGAGAGAGAGTGCTTTATTTACCCCAAACTCGTGACATTTGTTAACGAAAAACTCGAGAAGGTGAAGACCTTTAGACTTGTTAGACTCTCTCATGTCTTTGAAATCATCAGGAGACGCATATATGCTGTCTACCTCATCAAAACCGTCTTCGTCGACCACATGTACATGGAGCAAGAGAATCTTGAAATCGGATGCGTTGGATCGGACCATCTTCTCCAGAGTCCATTCGAAAGCTCTTTTGCTGCTTATCGAAGGGTGAGGCTTCCCTTTGATCGTCGATTCGTTCACAGCCACCATCACTCGTGTCGGCTCCCTCTCCATCTTTCACCAAATTCTTTTTCTTCTTCTTCTTTCTCGAATTCTTTGATACTTGAACAAGTACGGTTTTAGACAATGATCTGGTCAGAAGATGGACAACTAGACTCTGTCTACATCGTGCACTGTGTCTATAGAAGCGTATTTTACCAAACAATCGCATAGACTTGCTAGAGTGCGCTGCTTTTTCTGTTACGTGGGAGACCGACCGACTACAACTTTTATGTACCTAACTTTCTAATAGTGAGTGATTCACAGCAAGCCCTACAATGATGGCCCAAACGAATGGCCCATGTCTAGATAATATAATTTTACAAAAACTATAACTATCAACTTTTTTTTTAAACAGTTAAGTTTCAAGTTACAATAGGTTTCAAAGTGATTGTAGTATTTATGACTTTTTCTTGGATTCACCCCCTAGGATGAACCTTTAGGTTCACCAACCAATAGAAAGTTGTCATTTTAGATCTAGTATCTTTTAATTAAGGAAAGAAAATAACTTGCCAAATTATATTATGCTATTAAAATAAAAAATAAAAAAATTAAATAAATAAAAATAACAATAGTTCTAAAAAATATTATTTAAAAAAAATATTTATTTTTAAGATTTAGAGTTTAGTGTTTAAGATTTATAATTTAGAATTTATCCAAATGTTTAGTGTTTTTCCAAGGGTTTAGGGTTTACCTAAGGGTTTAGGGTTTACCCAAGGGTTTAGGGTTTACCCAAGGGTTTAAGGTTTTCCCAAGGGTTTAGGGTTTAGGATTAGAGTTTAGGGTTTAGTGTTTTGTTGACAACATGTTTAGTGTTTTTCCAAGGGTTTAGGGGTTTACCCAAGGATTTAGGGTTTAGGATTTGAGTTTAGGGTTTAGTATTAGAGTTTAGGGTTTAGTGTTTTGTTGACAACATTTTTTTTTTTGAATTCGTTTTTTATATATTATTTTTATTTATTTTTAAATTTTATTTTGAAAAAATAATATAATTTGCCAAGTTATTTGGTTTCCATAATTAAAAGATACTAGATTTAAAATGATAATTTTCTATTGGTTGGTGAACCTCCTAGGGGGTGAACCCAAGAATAACTCAGTATTTATTATGAGTGTAATCCTGGAGTTTTATTTATTTATTTGCTATACTAAAGAATTTTACAAGACATAAGTACTTACTATAGTCTTTTAGAAGTTACTAAAGATTTTATTTTTAAATTGTTTTTTACTGATGAATACCAGTGAAAGAGACTCTACCGAAGCCAAGATGTCCAATCTGATACAATTCCAACCAAACTCTCTCAGCTTCATCTCTCGCACTGATCCTCGCCTCACCCTCTCCCCTAAAACTCGCCGTTTTCTCCTCCTCCTCCTTCGTTAGACTTCCATCTCTCTCCACCACAAACCGGTGGTCATCCCACTCTCCATATCCTCCGCCGCAACATCCACCACTCACGCCTTTTACCGTCTCCGGCCTCTGGTTGTGATGAAAACGATCCTCACGCTCTATCTTTTTCTTCCTCTTCTTTCTCCGTCCGATGCATTTCCGCCCAATCATCCACGGGACCTTGACGAAGGCAAGTGTGAGGAGGTTCACGACGGCGCAGGGACAACAGCAAAGCGCCACACAGTCTGCTATCGCCGCCGCAGCCCACGAAGACCGGCACCTTTCACCGGAGCATTTGTCTCCTGGCGCTGCTTCTTCGTCGGCGCCATGACTCCGGTCTTTACGTGAAACTGATCGATGTGTTTTTTGGTTTTCCTCTTCCATTTATTAATTTTTTTATTCCTGCAAGCAAAAAAAAACGCTTAAATAGCTAGCTGGTATAAGCTTTATATTACCAAACGTTACACATATACGGATTTTGTTCCATATATGAGTGTGCATATAAGTTTAATTAGGCTGATACGTAAAGAGAAAATAGTAAAAAGTTTTAGTCAAAGATATCTCCCATGCACTTAAACTTATTGACTAGACAGTTTCAGGTGGATTGTTAACTAGTGCCTTTACTTTGCGCTGATTCCCAAAAGTAAAAATTATATTGGTCGGTAACATTTCGATGTTACGAGTAATCATGGGTGTTTAAGATCCTATATACGTGATACATCTACATATGCATTCATATATACACCAAACCAACCTTAATGAAGGAAGTATTGAGTCATGTTAAGATCCGGGCTTTGTTATGTAATTAAATATTAGTCTGGTTCCGTTCATCGACGACTAGTTTGGCTAGCTAGTGAATGAGAAGAGTTGAACGAGCGCGTCGGAGATGGATCTGAAGTTTTTTTTATTGGTTAGAGGAAATAATACTAGTATCTTTTTTTGTGCGGGTACTAGTATTTTAAAAAATTTATAGATTGGTCTTAACTGCACCCAAAAAATAGATGGTCTCAACGATATATGTATATTATGCCAGTCAGATAACATGGATTCCTATTGCAGTTTTCGAATGTAGATTTATTTTTATTGGTTATTCAATTTTGGTTTGGTATTTTTTTTGGTAATACTTTTTTGGTTTGGTTATTGAAGTCATCTCAAGTTTTACTAATAATTTTTTTTTATATATTATAAAATTGGATTGATATAGTAAAAATCTCAATCTCACATGGGCTGGGGTGTCGGGTCTGAGAGCATTTCCAATAGAAGTTTTACTCTCAAGTATCTAAACCTCTGTTCGGGAACGCGCTAGACGCTAGTCGGGCGGTCGGGTTGGGCCTAGCGACTAAAGAAAAAATTGGGGATTAATTGGAAATTATGCGGGGCAGAATTTTTAGACTGTTTACTAAGTTATAAAACATGTTAATCTTTAATTGTGTATAACATTAATATATTTTCATGTTTAATATTGTATAAAACACACAAATAGAATATATAAACTTAATATAGTGTAATTTTCATCAAAATTATGAATATAAATGATATTTATAAAATTTTAGATCAAATAAATAAAAAAATATTATTAAAAATAAAAAAAATAATAATAAAAAATATAGTTTAGGTGGCCGCCTAAGCGGCTAGGCGGTCATTTAGGCGGTCTAGGCGGTCATTTAGGCGGTCTAGGCGGAGAAAATCGGATATCCGATTTTTTTAACCGATTTATGTTAAATCGGGGCGGAAGAGTGACGCGTAGCGCCCAGGCGGGTAGGCGGCCGATTTTTAGAACATGGATCTAAACGTACATATAGATACTTTTGATTGAGTTTTTCATAGTCAATTAAATAGTAATATATATATATATGTATTTCAGATATTTGAGAGTAGAACTCTCCCGTCGAAATTACTCTAAGCATGTCCAGTTATACCGCCCGTTACAAAACTACAAGTACACAATATAATACTATTACTTGACATACAAAAATTGTTTTTTTAAGTAGAATTATATTTGTTTGTTTTAGTTATCGCCGTTTAAATATAATCCTTCTTACTATATTGATAGTTGTAAAATTATTTGTATTGTACATTTTATAAGTGAAATTTCATATAAAAAAGGAAATTTTCAAATGTAGTTTTGTAAAACTGCTAACTAGGTGATTTATCCAAGTTTTGACTTAAAAAGAAAAAGAAATTACTTCCTTGTTTGTCATGTGACAACATTTCTAGCCACTTTTCCATTTTAAAATGTCTTGATAAACGATTTCAATCGGTGAACACTATATGTAGAGTATATGGTTAAGAAAAAAAGTTAATGAAACAACATTCACTATTTTAGAAAAAAAAAGGAGAAGCAATAAGGTTAGCTAGTAGTGTGAAAAAGAATGGAGACTGATCAAATGATTACATACCTTTGGTTCTTTTCGAGTAGTTATCCTACTCAAGAGCCACTGATCCTTATTAAAACCCTTCCCTCAATGAAGACATCAATAACAACAAAAACTCAGTTTTGTTGTTTTGTTCTTATGAGCCTGGAAGAGATAGAGAAGAAGGCGAAGAAGAAAAAGAAAGATGTGATCCGATCTATAAATAAATACACACATATATCTTCGATTATAACTTCTCTTTTTTTTCTATGTTTATTTCTTAAAATAATCTCTCTCTCTCTCTCTCTCTCGCCTGATCACTTTTATTTTACTCATCTGTGTAAGGGTCTTGAATATTAAAATTTAAATTCATTTAGCAGATAATATATGTATATATAACTATCTTCTAAAATTCAAATTCTATTTTCTCACTTGACAAATGGTAATTGTACCTTTTAACTATTAAGTTGTAATTTTGTGAAACTTTTGAATTTTAAATTCGTATGAACGAATAAACTAATTTTGTATACTTAAATTTCGTAAGGTATAACATTTCCTTTAGATCTATGACAATTACTTTTGCATGTTAATTTCAAAGGAAAAGAATGTTAATGGACGCTTATCGTGAATGTATTACTTTTGCTGATGATATGTATAAATAGGGTCCTATTTATACATATATATTTGAACTAATGTCAGCAATACTCAGTTGGTTTCAAGTCTCAGTCGTCATATTCTTTTAGCAAAAGGTTTTAGTCTCAGTCACATTCGCTTATGGAAAAAGCGCAATCCGATATATTATTCAACGTAGCAAAGAGTTAGGTCCATTGTAGAAAGTAAATTTGTGTTGTTTATTTTAGCGTGAGGCGACGAGAATCTAGAGAAAACATCACGAGGGAGACTGAATTTAGGGTATAGTTGGTGTTGGAACCGGTTAGGTTTGGTCTAGTTGTAACGGATTTAGAGGAACTTTGTGTTGTCCTGAAGACAGAGAGAATCAAATTATGGGAACTCGGCCCCTCACGTGCATTCATATGCAACTCGTGTCTTTTATTGTTTATATTTCTTGATTAAAACGAACTACATTCTAAAATTTAGAACAGCTAATACAATTTACAGAAGAACCAAGTGGTCTTAGTCTAATGGTAAAAGGCTCACAGCTGTGAGTAACGTTCTGGATTTCCTTGGCACTCGGAACGTCTTAAGTAGTAAGAAAACGTGGATCTCGCAGGCTTCGTAGTGATTAGTTTTTAAGCCTAAAAAGCCTTTGAAATCACCCACTACAGGTATAAAAAAAAATACAATTTACAGAATCTATTCATGCATGATAGACCAAAATTTCGTATAGAATATAGTCTTCCACTTAAAAACATGGTACACAATCTTCTAGTTAAATACCTTTGATGCATTGTCTTCGATCCCTTTTTAAAAAGTATCTAAAAAATGCAGTCGAGCACTTCTATGTTTCTAGTATAATAGTACTAATTTTCATTTACCATATGTCAACGAAATTAATTGGAGTATATTTTTTTTTCTTAACATTTAATGGATTAAGTACTGTCATGTAATTGCGTAAAACTTTAGGTAGACTAAATTAATAGTAGTATTTTTATATATTTGTTCGTGGTTTTCAAGATCTAAGAGCATGATTATCCCCACCTCTTAGGAGGGTTCTTAAGAGGTGAAACCCACAAAAAAACTTAAGAGTTGTCTCATAAGAGCATAATTGTTGGGAGGTTTTTAGGGTGGGGTTCTTAGCGGAATATAAGAACCCGTCTCTTAACTTTTAACTAAAAAAGCTAAGAACCGGTTCTTAAATTAGAGTTTTAAGAGCCGGTTCTTAACTTTTTTAGTTAAAAGTTAAGAGACGGTTTCTTATATTCCGGTAAGAACCTCACTCTAAGAACTTCCCATTAATCATGTTCTAAGAGCATGATTATCGCGTGATACCGTTATGGAGTCCTTAAATTTTTTTTCTTTTTTTTATTTTTTTTTTGTCCTTAAAAAAAAATTGAACCAATCGCGGGCTGCCACGTGTTCGTGGGGTCCGCAAACAGTACAAAACTGGCTCAAGATCGATCCTTAAATCACGACTTTGGAGACATTTTTTTTAAAAAGTAGGGCCCACACGTTAAAATCCTGCAGAAACCCTGGCTGGAAACCGCGATAATCGTGGTCTAAACCCCTTCTCTAAGAACTTGGTTCTTGCACTGTTTACGGGTCCCACTGTCACGTGGCGATCCACGATTGGTTAGTTTTTAATTTTTTCTTTTTTTAAATCAGAAAAAAAAAAATTAAAAACCCAAAGATGCTTGATTCTTGGGGTTAAAGATGCTCTAATAAGCAGCGTCGCTGACGCCTTTTTCTCTTTGTATGCTGTCTATATAACCACAATGCTTAAGCCATGCACGTGCTATGCTGTGAATAATCACGTGCGTTGGGTTCTTAACCCGTCAAGGTCAGAAACTGAGATGCTCTTTTAATTCTTTATGTAAGAAAAATTTTCACCGGCCAACTGTCAGTCTTCAGTGCCACGCACACACCCAACGGTCTCCTTTCTTCTACTCTCACCGCTATTGCGACACGTTAGGTATAAGGAAAACAAAAAAAATCAAAGCAAACGTCACCTTAAATACTATTAACATCTTTAATGAAATCAACTCGTTGTAAGGAAATTAACGTAACTACGCTATAGCTCCTTCTGTGGTTGACAATAAAAAGTCTGCGACATGAGCTATATGTATTTGTTGTACATGGACCACGTATGAATATATGAATACTACTAGCATGCATAATAAGGTTACGGATAATAAAATGCGCAAGACTATTCGATGTTTGTCAAACTAGTGGCTTCATATGTGTGGGATAGATCAATATGTTCATATATTCTATGTTGACATAACAAATTAACGAGGAGGAACATGCCCATTTCGCTATTTCAGTCTCTGTTCGGGAACGTGCTAGGCGCTAGTCGGACAGTCGGGTTGGGCCTAGCGCCTAAAAATAAAATCGGAGATTAATCGGAAATTATGCGGAACGGAATTTTTAGACTGTTTACTATGTTATAAAACATGTTATTCTTTAATTGTGTATAACATTAATACATTTTCATGTTTAAAATTGTATAAAACACACAAATAAAATATATAAACTTAATATAGTGTAATTTTCATCAAAATTATGAATATAAATGATATTTATAAAATTTTAGATCACATAAATAAAAAAAATATTATTAAAAAAAAAAAAAATAGATTGGGCGGCCGCCGAGGCGGTTAGGCGGCCGCCTAAGCGGCTAGGCGGTCATTTAGGCGGTCTAGACGGAGAAAATCGGATATCCAATTTTTTTAACCGATTTGACATAAATCGGAGCAGAAAAGTGACGCGTAGCGCCCAGGCGACTAGGCGGCCGATTTTTAGAACAGGACTTCCAGTTTATTAGATCTTCCGTTCAAGTCCATATCGCTTACCTGAGTTACCTCAAATATGAAAGCATGTGTCGAGGGATCATAAATATCTAAAACTGGTACGAACAAGGTCTGCAGGAGACGAACCCTGGAGTTTGCTCGAATTTGGGCTTAAGGCTACAAATAATCATATATAGCAGTATGTTCCTGGAAACCCAATCGATATAATGAAAAGATTGTCCAATGGGCTAATAATGATCATTTTATTGATGGGAGGTGGAGCCGTGGAGGGTCTGATCGATCCTCTCAAAAGTCAATACTGAAAAAACCCATGTTCTAAAAATCGGTCTGTCTGGGCGCTACGCGTCATTCTTCCGTCCCGATTTATGTCAAATCGGTTAAAAAAATTGGATATCTGATTTTCTCCGCCTAGACCGCCTAAATGACCGCCTAGCCGCTTAGACAGCCGCCTAGCCGCTTAGGCGGCCGCCTAGCCGCTTAGACGGCCGCCTAGTCGCTTAGGCGGCCATCTAATCTATTTTTATTTTTTTATTTATTTTTAATAATATTTTTATTTATTTATTTGATCTAAAATTTTATAAATATCATTTATATTCATAATTTTGATGAAAATTACACTATATTAAATTTATATATTCTATTTGTGTGTTTTATACAATTTTAAACATGAAAATGTATTAATGTTATACACAATTAAAGATTAACATGTTTTATAACATAGTCTAAAAATTCCGCCCCGCATAATTTTTGATTAATACCCGATTTTCTCTTTAGGCGTTAGGCCCAACCCGACCGCCCGACCGCCCGACTAGCGCCTAGCGCGTTCCCGAACAGAGGAAAAAACACACATTTCTGAAAAAATACTTAATATTGGATCAAAAGTTTTTTTTTTTCCTGATTGGGTGGAAAGCGCAGGGACACTATATCATTATATACACAAAACAATGTAGCAACAATAATAGTAATACTAACACGTAAACTCCTTAGTTTACATATTGGTTATGAACTTATGGTCGAGGCTACCAACTCAATAACTCATTGCTCATGTATTTGAAAAGAGTAACATGGAGAACAATCTTTAGAGAATATTTCTTGTTAGATGAAAAGCAATATTTGAATATTTTAAGAAATATTAACAGACTATAATTCTAACAGCAATGTATAATTTATATTGCAGATCATGCCAAAATGGACTTCAATGTAATTCGTGAAGGAAATGGATACTAGCATCCGGTGCAAATATATATTTATATATTGCTTGTTTTGTTTTTATCCCAAATTTCAAATAAGAACTCTTGGCCTTGACATACACGAATATACATTGCGAAGTTGTTAGAGTCGGGTTTAAAAGAATTCATTTAGAATTCGCTAGACGTTGAGTATCTTTGATTCAATTATTATGTTTTAAAAGGTAGAGAATAATAATGATTGGGCTCCTAGTGAAATATATAAACTATGTGGTGTAGTTATCTTTGACTTGTCATTTGCTGAATATTTTAGTTCTGGTACATGGAAATACCATCAAGAACAAATTTGAACTTTGATTGGTGACCTGAGTTACACTTGATTAAGTTTGAGTTAAAATTGTAACTAAAAAATGTTACCAATTATGAACTAGATTTAATCTTCTGAGTTATCTTTTGAGTTATCTTTTGAGTTATAATGTGTTATTTTTCGGTTATCTCTTTAATAAAATTGATAAAACATCAAACATTTTTTCATGTATTAGGAATTGAGTTAATCATTTTTGGTGTTTCACTAGTAATCTCACTGTTACTTTTTCTCCTTTTTAACAATTTGAACTTTTTAATGTAACCACCATGTCCCACGTTTAGGTTTCTTAGTTAATGAAGCATTTAAAAGATAGCTGTTTAGTAGTTAGTCAAAATGTTTATGAACTATTGTTTCCCATTTGAATTATACTTAATAATGATACCAATAATTTTAATGTAATTCTATTTGGTAGCTAAATATTTTTACATACATAAAGTTATATGTAAATATATAGGTATCCTTTGTTAGAATATATACATAAGTATATTTATTTAATTTCAACTTAAATTATTTTAATTTAATATATATTTTTTTATACTTATTCTATTAAATTTATTAAAAAAAATCCTGGGCCTATATAAAAATTATGATTTGATATGAATATTTATAATAAATAATAGATACTGAAACTTATAAATCAAAAATGTTATCAGTCAATAATTGTAAGAATACATCTACTTATATTCTTAGAATTTACTACATAAATCTATAGTTTCTACACATAATTTTTACAACTTAGTTACATTGGATTATTATAATATTTATTGTGATCCAATTCTAATTCAACATGTTAGTTGTATAAATTTCAGAATGTGGCTTGTAATTTTCATTAGAATCGCGCGATATGATTCTCTCAAAATAGGGTTATTATAATAGTTAGTTGATAAAACGTAACCTAGGTTGCAGCTATAATCGTAAGCATTGACGTCTATAATTCAAATTTTCATTAAAGAAAGACCACGTTTATCGCCTACTCTTGACGAACAAGTAAAACTAAGCCACTCACATGTGTTATATAGTGAGACACATACACGATTTGTTAAACCAAGGCAAAAAAAAATGGAGGAGTTTTCCCCAACGGTATCGTGCAGCCCAAGCTTCAGCTTCTACGCTTCCAGCGAATGCGCCGATGCCGCCGCTAAAGTTTCCCGCGAAAACCAGAGTTACAATATAACAGATCAATATTCGGTTAAAGTTAACTCCGTCGATGACTTCCAGTTGGAAACATCATCACCCTTACATGAAGAGACCTTCGTCCACTTCCCGACGTTCAAACCAGTGTCCAGCGACACCGTTTCAATGATTAGAAAGAAAGACGTTGATGCTGGAATTGTCCCGGAGGAAGTAAGATGGAGCACTCCGCCTTCGCCTTTAAGGTCGGAATCTGAAGAATTGGATAAATTCTCCGGAAATTGTCTATGGAAATTGTCTACACTCGAAGGTTAGTAAACGGTGCCGTTTAACGAAGTTCCTAACGAGAAGCCACAGCGACGCAACCAAGACTTGCTTGCCGGACATGAAACGGAAGGACAAATCGGCGTCGAAAGGAGATAAGAGAAGAAAGTCTTATTTGCCTTACAGGCAAGATTTGATCGGAGTTTTTGCCGGGATGCCAAGATTACGTCATTAAATAATTTACTACAGTATCTATAAACTTTACAAATACAGCAATTAGGTCCTTGTTTATTTTTGTGTTTATGCATGTAGCTTTTTCTAGTGATATTGAAACCCTATTCAATTCGTTGACGATTGGGATTTATATGGTATGCAATGATAGATAGTATTGACAATTTGGTTTTAATTGGTCAAGAGCTTTTCTGTTTTATGGATTTACGTACTGCTATGCTGATTTTTTTTAAGGTGGAACTGAAAAAGCTCAAAACGGTGGGAGTTGATTCACTAAAAAAACAACAATACGCGACGGTGTTCTAGGTAAATTGGAAACTTATGAAAAATGAGTTAGTGAAATGGTGATCGTTGACAATATGGCAGATACTACTACAAGTACATAATCAACGGTGATGAAAGGATATGATCGAGGAACTACTAAGAATATAATAGGGGTTAGAGATGTTGCTAGCGTCAGGCCTACTATTCAACAACCAAGAAAGGATACTAATTAATTACTATGAAGTAGTCGCTTCTTGATACCAAGAATTATGAAAAACGTGAGATAAGTGTGTTCCACAATATGTCTTCCTAATTGGTTTAGACATTTATCTGAAGCAACTATTACGATGTTTTGTAGGATGTAAATATCAAAAAAAAAGTGATCGAGAGAGTGCTGACAGAGAGAAGGTTCAGGTTGGCAAAAGCAGCTAGGTGTCTTTCCATTCACAGTCTGTCCAATCAGACTCTGCCCAAAATAGATTTTTAATTTTTGTTTATTTAATGGCATAAGCTAATTATTACTAGCTAATTCAACAAACACCTCTCCTCTATCCAGTCCTCAAGGTATATTCTTCCTAATGTCTTTGTGAAATTCAGTGCTTTATACTCCAAATCAATAACCACGTTCGACACACTCTATGACAAGAGAATGTTGACATTATGTTGTGCGTGCTTGCATGAAAATGTCGACATAGTTTTGCCATTTCCCCAAATTCTACTTATAAAGTCTTCAAACCAGCCCTAATGCATTTCTCGTCTCTCTTCTTCAGTTTCCCTCCTTTTAAAAATGTGTAACAAAACAGAAGAAGCGCTTCCCTAATTTTGCTTGTATTATTTTCTGGCATGGAAAATTTAAGCGAATTGTCGAGAGAGAAAGAGAGCTTCTCTATATTTTATGGCATTCCTCTCTTGCTTGTTCTTTTTTTAATTCATATTCGTTGCATGTTCATGCTAAAGAGCAACTCCGTCGTCGGCTTGATACTATGAAAGTGTAACATAAAAAAAATAGTATCGTAAATGCATAATTTTTTTTTTATAAAAAAGGCTTTCATATTAAATGCATAAAAAAGGTACAAGTTTCACTCATAAGTTTTGGAAAATTTGGAACAAGAAGATAGTTATCACAACCCTGATGAATGATTCAGTTAAGAATCATAAACAGCAAGAAATTGAAAAAAAACATTCATCAGTGGTTTTGGTTTCCTCGGCCACGGCCACAGCGACCTTTACCTCTTCTACCGACCTTCGTCCATCCCATAATTTTGTTTGATTTTTTTTAATAGATGAAATGTTAGTTGAATGTGTTATCTCAGATTTCTAATGAGTTTTAAGAACTTTTCATCCTTTTTTTCTTGTTTTAATTGTTTTTCCATTTTCTTTTAATTACGAGAACTCCATCTAGAACCTATGGATAAAGTTGCTCTAAGAGTTTTCACTTGGGTCTCTTGCTTCATAAAATGGAATAGTCCATGCATGAGTCTCTCTCTGTAATTTTTTCTTTTTTTTGTGTGTGTGTGTGTGGGTCATGGAGCTCTTTTTACCTCATCATGATATGCATCTTCTGGATTTGAGAATACAAGATCACTCTGTGGCCCTTGGAGCGCTTAGAGAAGTTAAGGCTCTCTCATATATTATGGACCATAAACAATGGCCTAGGATCTTAAGTGGGTGGTGTTCATTTAAGATGAGAGCCTAAGAGGGTAAGTGAAAGAGGCTGATCCTTGTTTTTGTGATAAGGGATCTTATCCATTTCAACCTCTTGAGACCTTTCCTTTTCTATAATTTAAAATAATAATAATAATAAACAATGTGAAAGAACAAGAGCACGTAAAATCTTCAAACAGATGTCAAGCTAATATTCCTCATCCACAAAAAGAGAAGAAATTTTGTTATTCACCTCACCCATCGCTTTCATTATCCTCGTTCCACAACCTCACCATGCCCATGAGACACCCTTCTTTTATACGCTCAAAATCGTTCACCAAAATGCACTGAAGTAGCCTATATATTACATATACAAAGACTTATTACTATATTATAAAATACATCTCACTCTCACTACCTTCTCTTCACCCGCAAATGGCGACCGCTCCTCTCTCCGGCTTCTTCCTCACCTCTCTTTCTCCTTCTCAACCTTCTCTCCAAAAACAAACTCTTCGTTCTTCTCCCACCGTTGCTTGCCTTCCCTCATCCTCCTCCTCCTCCTCCTCCTCCTCCTCTCGTTCCGTTCCAACACTTATCCGTAATGAGCCCGTTTTTGCCGCTCCTGCTCCTATCATCACCCCTTACTGGGTATACATTTTACATTCATCTCTCTTTTCTAAACCTCTACATTTATTGTTACTTGCTTATATTTATAGGAATAATAGCTAGATAAATAGATATGAAACTAAATTATCCTTCCTCTGGATTCTCATTAATAATGATACGGAAACAGCCCTACAATTTCACAATTTTCTTGTTAATTAATGTTCACCATCTCATTTGACGACTTCCTTAGGTTTTTATTATTACGAAAAAACTATATGATTTATTCAGTCGAACCAAAATATAGTTAAAAAGGACTCCAGGACACTTAAAATACTAATGTTTTATTAGTTTAATTATTTATTTTTTACGAAAACATTGAATAACCAGTTGAGTTTGTTAAAAAAAAAATCAGTTGAGTGACAAATGTACATTGAGTTTCTCAAACTTTTTGAAAGTCTTCGATATAAGATATTTTACACTTCTCCCTTCTTTCCTAATTAATCTAATACGAAACTATATGAAATATCCATTGATGTGGGTGCTCTTATTAGTTAACCTATATCCCTTCAAAGTCATGTCTTTTTGGTACGCATAACTGTATAAATTAATTACCTTAAGAAACTTTCACAAATCCAGTAAACTCTCACGTGTGTTTCACATGTCCTTTTATTATTTTTACTATTAGAAGCAGTGTTTTATTTTGAACTTATAAAGTCGAGGCTAATATATAGTAGTTTAGTAAATCACAAGGGAATAGCTCATTTTCAGCGACTCAAACTTCATAAGCATCCTTGTGTAATTTATGAATTTAAGTATCATTATTTGTTTCGACATGTTTAAAACACGTACAATCTAAATCAAATATTAATTGAATGATGTAATGAGTAAAGCGATAATGACCTCCAAATTTTAAAGGCGTTATGACAACTCTACTCAAAATGGGACATTGTTAAATTGGAAGTTGGGACGTACGTAGGATCCACGTGATAAAAGAGAGAACTTACCAGTAGCCTTAACAAAGCGATTTATATGTAACCGAGACGTGTGTATGTGCATATACCATACGTGAGCGTGTGGAACATACTAGTGATGGAGTCGCCATCTACCATTTATTTATTCAACCCACCGATTTCTCTCCTAACCACACTGCCGAGCTTCTCACCCCAATAATAAAATCATACTACCAAGTACCACACAATCGTTTCTTTGTCGTATTATGTTGTTTTTTTTTAATAGGCTGATTTTGAACCCCCCCCCCCCCCCCCCAAAAAAAAAAAAGAGCATAGGTTGATTATAGTTTTCTTTTTTTGACGAAGGCATAGGTTGATTATAGTTTCAACTTTAACACGACTTCTGTGACATTTTAATTATACTCTTTCTTACAATTTATTTGGTCAACGAACTTGCAGAGCGAAGAGATGGGTAGCGAAGCATACGAAGAGGCCATTGAAGCTCTCAAGAAGCTTATTATGTAAATAAATATCGTCCTTATTCCCATACATTTATATATATATGTATAATCTGAATAGTTTTGGTGGATCAAAAACGGCTGTAAATCGGGTGTCATGTATTACAATCTTGTTTAATCAATCGTAAAAATATGTATAAATTAACATGCATGGGCAGCGAGAAGGAGGAGCTAAAGACTGTTGCGGCCGCTAAGGTGGAGCAGGCCACGGCAGCACTTCAGACAGGTACTTCCTCCGACAAGAAAGCTTTCGACCCCGTCGAAAACATTAAGCAAGGCTTCATCACTTTCAAGAAGGAGAAATACGAGTAATTATTTATATTTTGTATTGTCTTAATTTTAATAACACCATTAGATATAGCTAGATTTTAACTAGTTCATAATTATATTTTAATTTGCAGAACCAACCCTGCTTTGTACGGTGAGCTCGCCAAGGGTCAGAGTCCTAAGGTTAATATATAGAAAATGATAAGAAAAGTATAACAATAACAGTGTATAAATTAGAGATGGAAAAATAAGTAACATATATGTTCGAATGGTGCGGTGCAGTATATGGTGTTTGCTTGTTCCGACTCGCGTGTGTGTCCATCGCACGTTCTCAACTTTCAGCCAGGAGAGGCCTTCGTTGTCCGTAACATAGCCAACATGGTTCCTCCTTTTGACAAGGTTTCACAACTTCATTGCTTTTGTCTCTTCTAACTAAAACCTTATGAGGTGCTTGACTTTAGTCTTAAGGAGATGTAACGTTCACCGTATTTTTGTACTTTTTGCTAAAATTTACAGGTCAAATACGGTGGAGTTGGAGCAGCCATCGAATACGCTGTTTTGCACCTTAAGGTGAACCGCTTCCTCTATAACTACAGATTTTCCTGCATCATACCCATAAATAATAATTTTGATATAATACTATTTTATTTTAAATGAAATTTTCAGTTTATATTTTGATATTATTATTTTTATGTTTAACTCATCGGTTAAAAAATAAAATAGATATAATTATATGTAGCCTTTTTCTTTTAAGTTTGGTTTAACTGTATTAATTTAATTTAATTTAAACATCATTTGAAGAAAATTTACTAATATAAAATTTATTAGTCATTACCATATTTTAAAAAGCTTACCAAAATCAAAAAAAATTGTAAAAGAAATTATACAGTTCATAAATAAAATGATGTGATGTCATATTTTTAAAAGTTCATATTACTTTTTATAATGAATATGGTGATGACACATAAGAAAATCACTTATCTAATTATATGAGTTTACCTACCATATATACATACAATTAACACTACCGGAAAATTTTTTTACAGAATGCCATTATATTTGTAAAAGGAAATTAAATTAAATCATAGAAAATAGATAAAACTAGAAATGTTAACTTGCAAAACTAACTAGTGTTAATTTTGATAAAATTTAAGTAGATATAACAGAATTTTACTGATGTAGGTGGAGAACATTGTGGTGATAGGACACAGCGCTTGTGGTGGGATCAAGGGACTTATGTCTTTTCCTTTGGATGGAAACAACTCCACGTATTATCTCTTAATATCTTATATATTTGATTTAATATCATTTTTAAATTAATATCATTCCATGAGTTACATTACTTGCAGTGATTTCATAGAGGACTGGGTCAAAATCTGTTTACCAGCCAAGTCAAAAGTCATATCAGAACTTGGAGATTCAGCCTTTGAGGACCAGTGTGGCCGATGTGAAAGGGTATGTATATATAGATATGTTCATACCTATCTTTGTCTTCCCATGCACATAGATGAACGAAATTATATTAATATACTGTTTATACTAACGCAGGAGGCAGTGAATGTTTCACTAGCAAACTTGTTGACCTATCCATTCGTGAGAGAAGGACTTGTGAAAGGAACCCTTGCTTTGAAGGGAGGTTACTATGATTTTATAAAGGGTGCTTTTGAGCTTTGGGGACTTGAGTTTGGCCTCTCCGAAACTAGCTCAGTATGAACCAATCCACCATCATCATCATGAGCATCCATCATCATCATATATCTCTATTCCATATGTAATTTGTAATGTGCTGAGTTGTTTTCCTATCTTCATGGTATCCAACTTTCATATAAATAAAAAAGAAAATCCAGATGATATATAGTATCTTTTTCTTTGGGGGGGGGGGGGGGGGGGGGGGGGGGGGAATTGTGTTTATATCATGTGTATCGAGTCGGTTGTATCTACGGTTTGATTTTATTTTCTATGTTGTTTGATAGGTTAAAGATGTGGCTACCATACTACATTGGAAGCTGTAGGAACTCTTTCAAGCCTTTATCCCGTTCACATTTCAATTCAGCCACACCAACTTGTTGTTTCTATGTACCTCATCAGAAAACCCTTGGCATTCTATTTAATAATCAAACATGAAGAATGCATGCATATGGTCTTTTGATTTTATTAAAATAAGAAAGCTAAATCAAAAGAAGGAGCATCTCTGCTTGGAAAATTCTCGTAAATTTGGATTCTGGTCCAATTATTTTATTTTAACTAACATGTATCTTCTTACATATTGACCTTTTTTTGTACACCAGCATTAATATATCGGTCACATAAGCTCAAGCACCAAAGAGAAAAAGCACCTAAATTCATAAAAGACAACAAAATAATACGTCCAAAATAATATCTATTTATGCATGCAAATGGGATAAAATATATGCTTAAACCACCAACGTACTTAATCACTGAAACGAATCTATCCACACTATAATATTTTAGGGGTTTTAGTGATAAATCCTATCAACTATTTCCAAGAAATACACATTTTAATTAATTTTTAATATTTAAAATCTTTAAATTATTAACTTTTAACGCGTATCACCATCTATCTACATTTTTCTATTATAGGCAAAAAATAATTAAAACAAAATGCAATATGTTAGTTTAGAAACTATACCACTAAACTATGTGAATCTTACGTTTTTTATTTATTTATATCTTTTAACACAAAGCTTTTTGATTTATAAACCAATTTTTTTATTAACAAACTTTTAACATTTGAAGTTTTAATTAAATTTACAGTTATTGTTACCAAAATATTGTGGAGAATAACTATATAATGTTAAGCATTTACAGTTTAAAAATATGCCTTAGACAGTTCTATGTTTTCTAGTTTCATATATTTTTAAGATAATGGTGTGATTAGAAAAAATAAACTGTTAATTTTATTAATTTATGTAAAAATATAACAAATAAATTAGTGATTACTGATTTGTGTTTGATAAATAAGACCGGTATCTAAATTTCATAGTAGTCATACATTCTACTATTTCAAATTGAATCGTATCAAAAATAAATTAATTTGTTTATAATTTTTTTAAATAAATGTTTATTTTGTTTTTCATTTTTTATGTTTCCACATAAAAAAACAAAAATTAATTGTTTATTTTCAATAACACTGAGAAATATATGGAAATATGAGAACATATATAGGACTGTCGAAAACATATGTTTAAACTTTAATTTTTTAATATTATAAAATGATTCTTCATTATATTTTAGGTAAAAACGACTGTAAATTTTTATTAATAAAATTGAATTAAAATTTCAAATGTTAAAATTTTATTAATAAAGTGTAAGATTATAGAAGTGTAATATTTTAATATGTAAAAGTGTAAGATTTTCATAGTTTAGCGATAAAACTCTTCAACCAACATATTACATTTTATTTTAATTGTTTTCTATTTAAAATAGAAAGAATTATAGATAAAGATATCGTTAAGTATTTCTAAGTTGAGGATTTAAAACGTTGATAAGTTATTTGATGTATTTTCTTCCGATTAATAGGTGAAGGTTTTATCAATAAAACCCAATATCTTACTAAATAAAAATATCTTACAAATTTGAAGATGGCACAATTAAAAAAAAATTAAAAACACGAAAAAGGCAATAGTTCAACGGAAAGGTGGCAAAGTGACCATGAATCCCATGATAGTTCATGAACTATATGTATATGCTATATTTGATGTTAGATATTCTAAAATTAGATCAATTTCAAAAACGATAATTTATTGGTTGACTTAACATCTCAAGTTGGTTTTTTCATAAACTTTGGTCTAAACTGAAGGCGAAATATATTTTGTAATAGTAATAATAGCTACCCGACTTAGGGGGTGTTAGACTTTTCACAATGTATATTAACTGAAATAAGTTTTAACATTAGTTTGATGAGATTGGCCTGGATAAAAATAAGAGTGCGTTTATCCATTAAAAATAATTGTGAGAAGTGGAGCCGACACACGTCGAGCCTTATGGACATCCCATGTGGTCACGTGTAAACGTTTGTTTGTCTTAAAAGAAAGCTAAGTATGAAGTATTCATCACAGATAAGAAGAGAGCAAGAGAGAGTGATGAGTCTCTTCTTTAGTTGTTTGTTGCAATAAACACAAACACAACTTCCCCGTTTTTTACCTTTTTTTGGTTCAGCTCCTTAGCAGTCCAATCACAATTCACAACCCATGTATCCATGAAATACAATAAAATAATCTGAAGCAAACAAAAAAAAATTCCGAATTCTTGTAAATTAGGATTTGGTTTTGCCGGAAAAACAATGAAAGAAAAGGAGGAGAGTGGCGGAGGAGGATACCTGAGAGCGGATCAGATAGATTTAAAGAGTTTGGACGAGCAATTGCAGAGACACTTAAGCAGAGCATGGACGATGGAGAAGAGGAAGAGCTTGAGTGATGGTGAAGATAACGCTGATAATAAATATAACCAAAACAACTTTGGACATCGTCAGCTTGTGTTTCAGAGACCGCTTCTCGGTGGCAGTGGTGGATATAATAATAACTACAACAACAATCACAAGTTAACCACAGAGGTGGGGAGGTCGAGGAGAGAGTGGGAGATTGATCCTTCGAAGCTTATTGTCAAAAGTGTGATTGCTCGAGGTACTTTTGGTTCTGTTCACCGTGGTATCTATGATGGTCAAGATGTCGCCGGTACAATCTCTCTCTCTCTCACCTGATTTATAATTTTTGTTTATATTATATATATATATATATTTCTCTTTAGATTTATTAATCAAGCGATTAAGTAGATAAAACATGCACTAGTGTCAGTGTGTCACTGAAATTAAACTCTGTAGTTCTTTCCCTCATTTTTTCTCATCACACAATTAAAATAGAAAAACAAAGAAAGGAACTTATGTGTGAAATTAAATAGCGGTAACAAATACTAAAAATATTATTATTAAAAAAAAAACAGTGAAGCTACTAGACTGGGGAGAAGAGGGACACAGGTCAGACGCGGAGATAGCTTCGCTAAGAGCTGCTTTCACTCAAGAAGTTGCTGTTTGGCATAAGCTTGACCATCCTAATGTCACCAAGGTACCACTTAATTACGATATTAAGCCCTATATATGTCTGGTTACAATTAATGGTGGACGCTTGAACCAATAATGCAATATCAGATTGAAACTACTACTAAAACCGAAGCGTAATATTGAGTTGCTAATATATAGTCTTTCAATTTAACCGAACCGAAGTAAATATTCATTCCAAGCTACTACTCACATGCACATATAAATATAAAATAGGTATACGGTTTATGTCTCTGTTTAATACTACAAAGGTTACGTCAGCAATGAATTAAATTAAGATAGTAATAATTGGTTTTGTGTGTGAATGGAAATATTTAACAGTTCATAGGAGCGGCGATGGGGACATCGGAGCTGAGCATACAGACGGAAAACGGTCACATGGGAATGCCGAGTAACGTTTGCTGCGTCGTCGTTGAGTATTGCCCCGGCGGTGCTCTTAAGTCTTTCCTCATCAAAAGTCGCCGCCGCAAACTCGCCTTCAAAGTCGTTATCCAACTCTCCCTTGATCTAGCTCGAGGGTACATAGTATTGGTTTATGAAATTATTGCATAGTTAATATACAATTCTCTTAAATATTTATCTATTTATTTGATTATTATTAGGTTGAGTTACTTGCACTCGCAGAAGATAGTGCATAGAGACGTGAAAACGGAGAACATGCTTTTAGACAAGACTCGCACGTTAAAGATTGCAGACTTTGGGGTGGCGCGTCTGGAGGCCTCCAACCCTAATGACATGACCGGTGAGACCGGAACCTTGGGCTACATGGCTCCCGAGGTATATTATACGTACCCTAATTAATTATATCTTTATCATTTTTATGCATTTTATGATGATATATTAAAATATGATGATGAACTAACTGAAACAGGTGTTAAATGGGAGTCCTTACAACAGAAAGTGCGATGTGTATAGCTTCGGGATATGTCTTTGGGAGATTTACTGCTGCGACATGCCTTATCCCGACCTCAGTTTCTCCGAAGTTACCTCCGCCGTCGTCCGTCAGGTCCTTTCAAATTACGTTTCTGTCTTTTATTCTTTTTAATCATAGTATTATTATCTAAAATATATGGATCTTTTAGAATTTGAGACCGGAGATACCGAGATGTTGTCCGAGTGCGCTGGCGAACGTGATGAAAAGATGTTGGGATGCGAATCCGGATAAGCGGCCGGAGATGGAGGAAGCGGTGGCGATGTTGGAGGCTATCGATACTTCAAAGGGCGGAGGAATGATTCCTCCCGATCAGCAACAAGGCTGTTTCTGTTTCCGGCGACACCGAGGCCCATGATATGCTATGATATGATATTCAAACACACGTCTCATTAAGGGACTATTTAACTTTTCTTTATTTTGGAAGTAGAGAGTTAATTAAGGGATAATTATTTAGTTATATACTATGTGGAGCTAGAGCTAGCTGTGTGTGTTGTTTTATATCCCCATTTTGGAGGATGAATGTCGTACTTATATGAATCGATCATTTCACACGTTAAGACTCGCACAAAAAAACATGCACACAAAACGTAATTACTACGTTATCATACACACGTAAACTGTTGCTCTTCCTTTGTTTGAAATATAGTCATACATATCATCAACTCATACAATAATTCAAAGCTTAAAAAAAAAAAGAATAGACAAGTAAGTTACAATTGTTGATAAGTAAACAATAGTAACCTTTATAATTTTTCTCTCACAAAGATAAAAACTTGAACAGATAAAAAGGGAAACGATGAAGTTGTAAAGAACTATCCGGCGATTTTGTAACTGGGGTTGACGAGGTTGTCTAAACCGGAGACAACTTGGATGGACTCAATGACATCACCGACTTTAAGATCAGCAAGAAAGTCTTCATTCTGAGTAACGTAACCGAAGACAGCGTAACGACCGTCCAAGATGTTGGAATTGCTTGGCGTCAGCTCACTCTCTTTCAGCAGCCAAAACACTTGGCTCGATCCCGAGTCATTCTCAAACTCCTGTTTTGCATTACATATATAATTACAACATATATATATATATATTCAATTGTGAAGAAAGGAAAGAAGAGAAAGAACTCTCACTTCTCTAGCCATTGCCATAGTCCCAAATGCGTTGAATGGAAGCATCACCTGAGCCTTGTACAGACCCAATTCCTGTCCAACCAAATGAACAAATGTTAAATTATGATAATCAATTGAATATACTTACTTGTGAGAAGGGTTTTTTACTTCAAGGGTTGAGCCGTAAAAGGGAGTCTTCTTCCCTTCCACCATAATCTCAAGAGGAACAGTCCTCACTTTCTCTGTGCTTGGATCTATAAATCCTTCCGCAGGACCCTCTGGATCTCCCGTTTGTACCACAAACCCATCAGCTGCCAATCCATTGATCAACAAACATTGTCCCATAGATATATATAAATGGTAAGGCAAGTGTGATGTCTTACATCTCTGGATCTCCATGCCATCGTAGAAATGGCGCTCCACCAAGTCCACAAAGTTGCCGGCGGTGACAGGGGCGTTGTAGCCATCGAGGACAATGCGGAAAACACAATCCTCGAGGTTGGGGTTGTCCTTGATCTTGACCTTCATGTCGACAGTGGCTCTTCCCTTGAGAAGAGGCATGTTGCGGTACTCCTCAGGGACATCATAAGGGAAGCCATCAACCATGTCCTCTTCAATTCTGCAGAGAGAGCGCCACAGGACAGGAAGATCTCAGAGCTGCGCGCAAGTCAATCAACAAGAAGGGGGGGGGGGGGGGGGGTCTAAAATGAGCAAAAATATCTCACAGCTTCCTTACTAACCATTGATTTGGCTGTGTGTATAAACTCACCCGCCAACATATTGGAGAATCTCTTTCTGTTTAGGAGCAACCGCATCTCTTTTGCGATCTTCCACAATCTGTAGCATGTCTTGCATACCAGCTTCCAATTTCCCAATCAGTTCGTGACCATGATCCTTCTTCGACTCAGCAAAACCGGCAACAATCATGCTTTTCCCTTGCTGGAGTGATCTACTTGCTTGCCTAACATTCTACAAATAGGCAACAACAATCAAGTAAAACAGAGCAATCAATCAATCAATACCATAAAGCAGCTTACACGTTCAACAGAATCGAGAGCCTTAACGCCAGCGATCTTGAGGCTGTCAGTGATGTCCTCGAGAGGCTTCTGCACTTCTCTGATGGCTTTGTTGTCGATGGGCAATGCGTATCTCAACAAAGCTCCTGGGTCTTTGATGGGAGGGCCAGAGATCAACACTGAGACTTGTGGAATCGCTGGGTTCGCCGCGTAAGCAATCGAAGGTGCTCCTCCTCCAGCTATCAAACCCAACGATAAAGCTAATGTAATCGCACATTCTTTCAATGTCCCTCCTCCTCCTCCTCCTCTCTGCACCTGCTTATATTCGGGAATGTCGCCGCCGGAGCAACAACGAACAACTCCGACGCGTTTTTTGGAGCTGTAAGAATCGATTCTCCTTCTCGAGGTATTGACCAAACTCACTGTAGGGAGAGTGGCAAACGATGCCGCCATCATTTCAATTAGATTTTAAAAAATCCTAAAAAAAAGAGAGAGAGATAATGATTTTCAGTGACAGCCGAGATGAATCGACATTTCTTTTCTTTTTTTTGGAATAAGAGAAGGAGAAGGAGAAGAGGATAAGATGACTCTACCTTCTCCGGATAAGATTCCCCACTCTCTTTCTTTATTCTTTTTCTTTTCTTTGCTCGTGTGTATATGGGCCTCTCTACTTGGACCTTTTTATCTTATCCCTTATTTATATCGGCCTATGCATTTGCATTTTCTTAGTAACCACATCCATTTTATCATTTTTGCCTTCCATTTTTCTCACTTTTATAACCTAATAATATGTAGTATGTACCATAAACCCGAAATCATAAGATTTTTAGGAAAATTTATATTTTTACTTTTATTTGCAAATTTGTGCAACTATCTATTTGGACTTGGGGGACTCTCATGCACCTTATTATGTCCAATATTAATTAATGAATATCTTTCAATTAGGTCAGTCAACCCAAACAATATTAGTTTCATTCTCCTACTCTCCTACGTAATGGAACACGGTATTTTATGAGCTGATGATATTCTACTTTAAAGATGCATCCTCCCTTCTTCTTCCCACACATCAGATTTCTCGCAAATACAATAAAATAAAGTCCATGCGGTGTATACTGCTATATACCCTATGGTGTACATTTTAGTGTACGCTACAGTGTACATTTTTTTGTACACTACGGGGCGTACACTCTATTATACGCTACGGTGTACATCCTATAATATGCTACGGCATATATTCTAATGTACGCTATGGTGTACATTCCGAAGTACTATTATAGTGTATATCGTACACTCTAGTGTACACTATATTGTACACTTTGGTGTACACTAAGGTATAAAATGTGGAGTACGCCATGTGTATGCCCTTGTTGTACGCCTTGGTGTACACTCTAGTGTACGCTATGTTGTACACCCGTGTACGTTGTACGTTCTAGTGTACGCTTCCATGTATGCTTCAGTGTACATCATATTGTGCATCCTAGTTTACAATATGTTGTACATCCGTGTACGCTCTAGTGTACGCCCTAATGTACTTTCCGGTGTACGCCCGTGTGTACGCTGCAGTGTATGATATGTTGTACACCCTAGTGTACGCTATTCTGTACACCTATGTACACTCTAGTGTACGCTTCCATGTACGTTATAGTGTATACCGTACACTTTAGACAACAAAGGTTCCAAACCTATTTGACAATCATTATATGTTTGTGTAGGATGCAACTATGCATTAAAACAGCATTGTCATATTTTTGATTTTTTTCTCAAATTCTATGTGTTAACCCCCTACGAAAATATTGAGTTTTTCGGCAAATGCTGTATATACTAAAGCCTATAATATTTAGTGTTCTTTTAAAATTTCTAGCCACATTCTACATTTATGTTAATGTATGTTAAACTTTCTTTCATGATACATTGGCATCGTTCTTATTTTTTATCAATTAATTAAGTAAAACTGCATATGCTTTTTAAATCAATGGAATAACCACAGTAAAATCGTTATTATCTTGAGAAACGGAGACAACAAAGGTTTCAAACCTATTTGACCACCATTATATGTTTGTGTAGGATGCAACTATGGATTAAAACATGTATTGCCATATTTTTTTAATTTTTCTCAAAATCTATGTGTTTAACCTTACAAAAATATTGAAATTTTCGGTAAATACTATATATACTGAAGCCTATTATTTTTAATAATGTTTTAAATTTCTAGCCAAATTCTACATTTTTAATAATGTATGCTAAACTTCCTTTTATGGTACAAGGGCATCGTTCTAATTTTTAATCAATTAATTTAGTAAAACTGCATATACTATCTAAATTAGTTGACCAACCACTGTAAAATTGATATTCTCTTGAGAAACGGAGACAACAAAGGTTCCAAACATATTTGACCATCATTATATGTTTGTATAGGAAGCAACTATGCATTAAAACAGTATTGACATATTTTTTGAATTTTCTCAAATTCTATGTGTTAACTAACCCCTACGAAAATATTGAGTTTTTCGGTAAATGTTCTATATATTGAAGCCTATAATCTTTAGATTTGTTTTAAAATTTATAACCATATTATACATTTGTATTAATATATGCTAAACACATTTTCATCGTACATGGACATCGTTCTAATTTTTTATCAAAAATTTAGTAAAACTGCATATACTCCCTAAATCAGTGGACTAACCACTATAAAATTGATATTCCCTAGAGAAACGGAGACAACAAAGGTTCTAAACTTCTTTAAACATCATCATATGTTATTGAAAGATACAACTATGTATTAAAATAGTATTGTCATTTTTTTTTATTTTTTCTCAAATTCTATGTGTTAACCCCTATGAAAATATTGAGTCTTTTGGTAAATACTCTATATCATGAAGCCTATAATCTTTTAGTGTTGTTTTAAAATTTCAAACCACATTCTACAATTATTTTAATGTATGCTAAACTTTCTTTCATGGTACATGGGCATCGTTCTTATTTTTTATCAATTAATTTAGTAAAACTGCATATGCTTTTTAAATCAAAGGAATAACCATAGTAAAATCGTTATTATCTTGAAAAACGAAAACAACAAAGGTTCTAAATCTATTTGACCATATTATATGTTTGTGTAGGATGCAAATATGCATTAAAACATCATTGTCATATTTTTGATTTTTTTCTCAAATTCTATGTGTTCCCTACGAAAATATTGAGTTTTTTTTTGTAAATGCTCTATACACTGAAGACGATAATCTTTTAGTGTTGTTTTAAAATTTCTAACCACATTATACAATTATGTTAATGTATGCTAAAATTTATTTCATGGTACATGGGCATCGTTCTTATTTTTTATCAATTAATTTAGTAAAACTGCATATATACTTCTTAAATCAATGGAATAACCACAGTAAAATCGTTGTTTTCGTGAGAAACGGAGACAACAAAGGTTCCAAACCTATTTGACCTTCATTATATGTTTGTGTATTGTAATATTTTTTAATTTTTCTAAAAATCTATGTGTTTAACCCCTACGAAAATATTGAATTTTTCGGTAAATGCTATATATACTAAAGACTATTATTTTTAATATTGTTTTAAATTTCTAGCCAAATTCTACATTTTCAATAATGTATGCTAAACTTTCTTTTATGGTACATGGGAATCGTTCTAATTTTTAATCAATTAATTTAGTAAAACTGCATATACTATCTAAATTAGTTGACTAACCACTATAAAATCGCTATTCTCTTGAGAAACGGACACAGCAAAGGTTCCAAAAATATTTGACCATCATTATATGTTTGTATAGGATGCAACTATGCAATCAAAAAGTATTGACATATTTTTTTGAATTTTTCTCAAATTCTATGTGTTAACCCCTACGAAAATATTGAGTTTTTCGGTAAATGCTCTATATATTGAAGCCGATAATCTTTAGATTTTTTTAAAAATTTAAAACCATATTATAAATTTGTATTAATGTATGCTAAACACATTTTCATCGTACATGGACATCGTTCTAATTTTTTATCTAAAATTTAGTAAAACTGCATATACTCCCTAAATCAGTGGACTAACCACTATAAAATTGATATTCCCTACAGAAACGAAGACAACAAAGGTTCTAAACTTCTTTAAACATTATCATATGTTATTGAAGTATGAAAATATGTATTAAAACAGTATTGTCTTATTTTTTTAATTTTTCTCAAATTCTATTTGTCCCCTACGAAAATATTGAGTTTTTCGGTAAATGCTCTATATACCCCAAGCCTATAATCTTTTCGTGTTGTTTTAAAATTTCTAACCACATTATACAATTATGTTAATGTATGCTAAAGTCTTTTTCATGGTACATGGGCATCGTTCTTATTTTTTATCAATCAATTTAGTAAAACTGCATATACTCTTTAAATCAATACAATAACCATAATAAAATTGTTATTATCTTGAGAAACGAAGACAACAAAGATTTCAAACCTGTTTGACCATCATTATATGTTTGTGTAGGATGCAACTATGCTTAAAACAGTATTGTCATATTTTTGAATTTTTCTCAAAATTTATGTGTTAACTCCTACGAAAATATTGAATTTTTCAGTAAATGCTATATATACTGAAGCCTACTATTTTTAATGTTGTTTTAAAATTTCTAGTCATATTCTACATTTTTACTAATGTATGTTAAACTCCCTTTTATGGCACATGGGCATCGTTCTAATTTTTAATCAATTAATTTAGGAAAACTGCATATACTATCTAAATTTGTTGACTGGCAACTAATAAATTGATATTCTCTTGAGAAACAGAAACAAAAAAAGGTTTCAAACCTCTTTGACCATCATCATCTGTTATTGCATGATTCAACTATGTATTAAAAAAAATATTTTCATATTTTTGAATTTTTCACAAAATCTATGTTTAACCCCAACGAAAATATTGAGTTTTTCAGTAAATGCTCTATATATTGAAACCTATAATCTTTAGATTTGTTTTAAAATTTATAACAATATTATACATTTGCATTATTGTATTCTGAACTCATTTTCATGGTACATGGACATCGTTCTAATTTTGTATCAAAAATTTAGTAAAACTGCATAAACTCCCTAAATCAGTGGACTAACTACTATAAAATTAATATTTCGTAGAGAAACAGAGACAAAAAAATATTCAAAATTTCTTTAAACATTATTATATGTTTGTGTAGGATGCAATAATGCATTAAAACAGTATTGTCATATTTTTTTGAAATTTTCTCTAATTCTATGTGTCCCTACGAAAATATTGAGTTTTTCGGTAAATGTTCTATATATTGAAGCCGATAATCTTTAGATTTGTTTTAAAATTTATAACCATATTATAAATTTGTGTTAATGTATGTTAAACTCTCTTTCATGGTACATTGACATCGTTCTTATTTTTTTATCAATTAATTTAGTAAAATTGCATATACTTCTTAAATCAATGGAATAACCACAGTAAAATCGTTATTATCTTGAGAAACGGAGACAACTAAGGTTCTAAACCTATTTGAACATCATTATATGTTTGTGTAGGATGCAACTATGCATTAAAACATGTATTGTCATATTTTTAATTTTTCTCAAAATCTATGTGTTAACCTTTACAAAAATATTGAATTTTCGATAAATGCTATATATACTGAAGCCTATTATTTTTAGTAATGTGTTAAAATTTCTTGCCATATTCTTTGGTTTTACTAATGTATGCTAAACTCCATTTTATGGTACATGGGCATCGTTCTAATTTTTAATCAATTAATTTAGTAAAACTGCATATATTCCTTAAATCAATGAAATAACCACAGTAAAATCGTTATTATCTTGAGAAACGGAGACAAAAAAGGTTTCAAACCTTTTTGACCATCATTATATGTATGTGTAGGATGCAACTATGTATTAAAACAATATAGTCATATTTTAAAAAAATTTCTCAAAATCTATGTGTTAACCCCTACAAAAATAATGAGTTTTTTGGTAAATGCTCTATATATTGAAGCCTATAATCTTTAGATTTGTTTTAAAATTTATAACCACATTATACATTTGTATTAATATATGCTAAACTTCTTTTCATGGTACATGGACATCGTTCTAATTTTTATCAGTGGACTAAATTAGTAAAACTGCATATACTCCCTAAATAACTGGACTAACCACTATAAAATTGATATTCCCTAAAGAAACGAAGACAACAACGGTTCCAAACTTCTTTAAACATCATCATATGTTATTGAATGATGCAACTATGTATTAAAACAGTATTTTCATTTTTATTAATTTTTTCTCAAATTCTATGTGTTAACCCCTACGAAAATATTGAGTTTTTTCGGTAAATTCTTTATATACTGAAGCCTATAATATTTAGTGTTATTTTAAAATTTCTAACCACATTCTAAATTTGTGTTAATGTATGCTAAACTCTCTTTCATGGTACATTGGCATCGTTCTTATTTTTTATCAATTAATTTAGTAAAACTGCATATACTTCTTAAATCAATGGAATAACCGCAGTAAAATCGTTGTTATCTTGAGAAACAAAGACAACAAATGTTTCAAACCTATTTGACCATCATTATATGTTTGTGTATGATGCAACTATGCATTTAAACATGTATCTTCATATTCTTTAATTTTTCTCAAAATCTATGTGTTAACCCCTACGAAAATATTGAATTTTTTTGTTAATGCTATATATACTGAAGCCTATTATTTTTAGTACTGTTTTAAAATTTCTAGCTATATTATACATTTTTAATAATGTATGCTAAACTTCCTTTTATGGTACATGTGCATCGTTTTTATTTTTTTATCAATTAATTTAGTAAAACTGCATATACTATCTAAATTAGTTGACTAACCACTATAAAATCACTATTCTCTTGAGAAACGGAGACAAAAAAAGGTCGCAAACCTATTTGACCATCATTATATGTTTGTGTAGGATGCAACAATGCATTAAAACAGTATTGTCATATTTTTTGAATTTTTTTCAAATTCTATGTGTTAACTAACTCCTATGAAAATATTGAGTTTTTCGGTAGATGCTCTATATATTGAAGCCGATAATCTTTAGATTTGTTTTAAAATTTATAACCATATTATACATTTGTACTAATGTATGCTAAACTTGTTTTCATCGTACATGGACATCATTCTTATTTTCTATTAATTAATTTTGTAAAAATGCATATACTTCTTAAATCAACGGAATAACCACAGTAAAATCCCTATTATCTTGAGAAACGGAGACAAATAAGGTTTCAAACTTATTTGACCATCATTATATATTTGTGTATGATGCAACTATGCATTAAAACAATATTGTCATATTTTTTTAATTTTTCTCAAAATCTATGTGTTAACCCTACGAAAATATTGAATTTTTCGGTAAATGCTATATTTAATGAAACCTATTATTTTTAGTGTTGTTTTAAAATTTCTAGCCATATTCTTCATTTTTAATAATGTATGCTAAACTCTCTTTTATGGTACATGGACATCATTCTAATTTTTAATCAATTAATTTAGTAAAACTGCATATATTTTCTAAATTAGTTGACTAACCACTATAAAATCGTTATTCTCTCGAGAAACAGAGAAAACAGAGGTTCCAAACTTCTTTGACCATCATCATATCTTTTTGCATGATTCAACTATATATTAAAACAATATTGTCATATTTTTTGAATTTTTCTCAAAATCTATGTGTTTTTTGGTAAATGCTCTATATATTGAAGCTTATAATCTTTAGATTTGTTTTAAAATTTATAACTACATTATACATTTGTATTAATGTATACTAAACTCATTTTCATGGTATATGGACATCGTTCTAATTTTTTATCAATTAATTTAGTAAACTACATATACTTCCTAAATCAGCTGACTAACCACTATAAAATTGATATTCTTTAGAGAAACGGAGACAACAAAAGTTCCAAACTTATTTAAACATCATCATCATATGTTATTGAAAGATTCAACTATGTATTAAAACAGTATGGTCGTATTTTTGAATTTTAAAAAAAATCTATATATTAACCCCTACGAAAATATTAAGTTTTTCGATAAATGCTCTATATACTGAAACATATAATCTTTAGTGATGTTTTAAAATTCCTAATCACATTCTACAATTGTGTTAATACATGCTAAAACTCTCTTTTATTGTACATTGTACATAGATATCGTTCTAATTTTTTATCAATTAATTTAGTAAAACTGCATATACTCTATAAATCAGTGGACTAATCATTATAAAATTAATATTTCTTAGAGAAACAGAGATAACAAAGTTTCTAAACTTCTTTAAACATCGTCTTATCTTACGTTATTGAATGATGAAATTATGTACTAACACAGTATTGTCATGTACTGTTTATTTATAAACATTTCTCTTCTCTCTATTAATATGTGTATACGTGTGTGGCTGGAGATAAAAAGTTGAATATCACACTATTCGCATACAGCGAAATGTGAAAACCCATAACATAATCAATGGACCTTCTTAAACGAAAAGACTGAATATACTTTGTTTTATAAATTTAATATTATATCCTTTCTCTTTCTGAAGATGACATTTTCGCCCTGAAAGAGAAAGTTAATATGAATACCATGAGCGACAGATTGTAACGATTCCGATTAAAGTTTTTTTTTTCATATATCTTTAACTTTATTTGTTATTTGTTTTATAAATTTTAATAAGAAGAAAGAAACAGATAGTGGAGGAAACTATTAAAACTACGAATGGTGCTAAAACCTTTATAGATTGATCGTCTTTTCACAGAACCACACACACATGGCGACGATCGAAA
Source organism: Brassica napus (assembly GCF_020379485.1). Taxonomy (NCBI): domain Eukaryota; kingdom Viridiplantae; phylum Streptophyta; class Magnoliopsida; order Brassicales; family Brassicaceae; genus Brassica; species Brassica napus. Next base: position 56,483,657 of record NC_063448.1, on the reverse strand, counting down.
CTAATCCACTACAAATACTTATGACCTAAAGTCTCAGGTGTTTTGCTTCTTTTCTTTTTCTTTTCTTTCTCGACAAGATTATCTTTTCCAAATCTAAATGTGTTTAAACGTTAGTTTGACGCAGAAATAGAAAAATAAATAGTTTCAATTTTCATCGGATATTCTCGAAGAAGAATGTTAAAATAGATTAATCATAGACGATCCATTGCTACAAAATTGATGTATTGAGTATTCCTCCAATGTGTATTCTTGTTTTATGGTCTATATAATTTTATTTGGACTATTTATACCAATCATCTTTTCCGTAAAGCAAACAAAAGAGAGATAAAGAAAAAGTCCTCTATTTTTAGAAATATAGAAAGGAAAAACTTATAAGACACTATCCAACGAAAAAGATGCCACCATATTTATGGCCTCTTAACTTAGTTGTGAAGAAAAAAAAATATAAAGGAAAGTCGATCCTTATTTGTGTTCTTTCTTCTTCTTTTTTGAAAATTCATTATTTGTGCATGTATTAATGATTTCTGCATCAAATATACATTCCACATAAATTCCATTACAGTATATGTTAATTGTACTTTTCAAAGATTCTAGTAATAACTAAAAATCTTTGGGTAATATATAATATGTAAGGAGTCAACTTACTAGATAATACGTTATTATTAATTTTTAACTAAATAAGCACGCTGTTTTTTTAAGAACGTTATTTCTTTAAAATATGTACATTGTTTTGCACCTGATCACATAATATATATGTGCGTTTTACACATACACAAGATGGTATTAATACGCACAAAAACATGAATTATCTGTTATCGCTGAAGATGAATATATATCGTTATAAGAATGAAAGTGGTGCACGTGGTTTTTTTTTTTTTTTTGTACACATGTTAAAATTGTATTACCGTTTTCATTTTTTTACAGAAGTTACTGAAGAATACAAGTAGCGGAGAAGAACAACACAACAGTAGTACAAGCTACAATCACAACAACAAAAAACTGAAATGTAAAACGCGAACTGTTGTACCCGAAACTGAAATGTGCACGTAGTTTTCTTGTCATTTTTACAACCTTAGGAATAACAGGTTAGATTATGTGATAGATGGACCTATATAGACAAGCTCACATGCATGCACTATTTAAAATAAACAACCAAATCCGCAACATACTACTAAACTATCGAAACGATCGAATCTGTAGGATTTTTGAGATTATGAAAAAGAAACGTAATTATATTAAAGCATATATATATATATTATAAGAGTCTGAATAACTAACACTATACTGAATACGATTATGCCCATTATATAGCTTGTTTTGATGTGTTGTTGTAAGACTGTTATCTTTTGAGGAGAAGTGAGAAACCCAATTCTTCATAGATTGGCAAATTCGTTATCTTTTAAAGCTAAGGTTGTTCCCTTTTTGGGTGCGGGAAGATATTTCTTTATCGGTAATGTCCATTAATTGATATCCAACTGACTAACACATGGAACGAGATTATATAGTAACTAATCATATTAATTTTCCCATGTATCTTTTTTCATGGATCTGGGATACCCTGAAGATTTTTAAAAAAATGTAAATATAAATCCACATTGAAGGAGTCAATACCGGCTATATATGGAATTTCTAACCATAACAAGGGAAAGCAAATCGCATTTATAAGATATTACTAGGTTGCGCGGATTTTTGTTTTTATTTATTTTTATATAAATATGTTGTTTTCAATTCTAAATTGGTATATATTATAATATATATATGTCTATCAATTTTTAAAACATAATAAGTTTACTGTATATTTTTTTCATTGAATAGATTGTTTCAAACTTTCACATGTATGTGTATTTTCTTCTATATATATATTTTCGGATTATTATTTCATTATTAAAATCGTAACTATATATATAAAAATTAGTAAAATATTGTTTTATTGTCATATTCAAAGATATTGTAATATTTCACAAATTTAGAAAGTTTTTAAAAAATTAAACTTTTCATTTCATAGATTTATATTAACGAGTAAATAATTAAACATTTAGTTTTTGTTTAATTTTTAAAATAAACTATATAGTTTAAAATTTGTTTGAATTGGTTTAAAGTAGTAAAGATTAATCATTGTTAGATAATATGATTTTTGTTATTTAAAAAATATCTTTATAATTTTAAAAGTTAACATCGACAAATATTTAGATATTTAGCATATAGAGATATAGTATTATAACATTAAATTATATCTAATTAATTTATACTATCTATAAATCCAATGGATAATCTATTGTTTAAATTCAATTATTAATAGCCCAATAAGAATTTCTGGTAGACCCAAAATTTAAATGATAAGATTAAATATTAAATGTAACATGATTTTCTAGGAATAAGTTCATTAAGTCCATTTTAAAAAAAAATCACACATGAATCAAGATTGTGACTTATGTTTTAATATATGAGATGAATGTGTATTTTTAAAACCAGTGGCAAAAATTGTAAATATATAGATTAAGTGAGGGTTATTTCCCATTTGTACATCATTTTTAATAATATTTATATGTATATATATGAGTATATGTATGCAACCATGTATATATTAATAACGTCATACAAGCATATTCATACAGAGAGAGCATTTTGCATTTTGGGAAGGTGAAGAGTCAAGAAGAAATGAATGAAAATGAAGGAGGAATATTAAATTAATGTACATAAGTTTCAATATTAATCTAACAGATGACAAAAAAAAAAAAAAAGTTTAAGTGTCAAATATAAACCATCACGCATGGTACGTTACATCATTGGAAACAAGACCCCGGAATAGTTTTTTTTTTTTTAACGAGGAGAATCTTCGAAACAAACGAAAGAAATTATAGAAAACAAAAGAGGGACTCGTGTTATGTAATAAAAGAATTTCCTATGATATCACCTTTTAGTTTATTTTCATAAAAATAATTTTCAAAAAAAAAAAACTAAATTTTTTTATTAAAAAATAAACTAATATATACTTATATCCTAAGGTTAGTTGATATAGACTTATGGTTTATAGTTAAAAGATGAGGTTTTGAGGATAATGTTTGAAATTTTTTTAAAAACAAAAATTTTAAAATAAAAAAAACTATTTTGTCATTTTTAAAGAGTATTTTGGTGATAAAAATTTTAAAAATTGCCATTTGCGAAAATTCCCCTACGTAATAGGCTAAAATGTATTTGTTAGATAAAAGCGAGATCCTATATTTAGTTTAAAATAATGGCATGGTCCATTGCACCTAGCCTGTTTTTTTTCTTTTTCGTAAGGTGCCATGAAATCGAGAGTCGCCAAAATAGGGTGGGGACTTTACCCGATATCCGAAGCCGCATCCGAATCCGATTCGAAAAATCCGAACCGAAATCCGAATCGAAGTAGCAAAATATCCGAACGGATATTAAATTAGGAGAGATTGGATATCCGAACCCAAACAGATAATATCCGAACCCGAATGAATATCCGAAGATAACCGAACATATGTATAATTAACCATATATTTCTAGTTTACATCTCTCATTTTATATAAAATATTTATATTGATACTACACATACTTTAAGTTCATATGATATACATAGAATTACGGAGAAAATGATTTGTTACTCACTTAAAATGCATGTCAAACTTTTTATTTCAAGAATTAACAAAAAGTTACATCCAAAATTTAAAAACAATAACCAAATTAATGTCTTTTTAGTTTAAAAATGTTACGTCCAAATCTATTAACCATTCAATCTATTAAAAATAAAAAATTAGTTAAGTGAAAGTTATATTTTTAAATACAAGAAATTTGAAAAATAAAAATTTTTAATTTTTTTCTTCAAAATCTAAATATCCGAACCCGATCCAAAATAACCGAATCCGAACTAAAAATATCTGAACCCGATCTGAAGTACATAAATACCCGAACAGGTTCTATACCTCTATACCGAAATACCCGAAAATTCAAAATACCCGATCTGAATCCGAACTGGTATCCGAACGCCCACCTCTGCGCCAAAATATTGACTGTTGCCTACCTTTTCTTTTACGTCGTAACTTCATTTTGAACCTTAACATGACTTGACGCGGTATACAAAATTAACTGCAATGCTTATTGCTTAACCTTAACTGTAATATAAGTATGAATGAGTTAGCTAAATATTGAAAAGTAATACACAGAAAAGGTCAGAAAGATTAGAAACAAATTATAAATAAAAAAAACAGGAGTGACGTGAATACGATTAACTACTGAATTTTATAAGGGAGGGATGATACTGTGACAAGGCGGTGAATGAATAAAAAGCCACAGGAAGATGAGTACCGTTAGATGTACGCGGATGAAGCGCAGATACGACACTGACCCGACCGTGGAGCATGCACACACAGTCTGGCCGAACCACCAGAGGCCACAGCTGAATATAATAAAAGAAAAGTGTATAATTTATAAATAGCTACAAAGATGTATATTATTCAGATCCAAGGGTGAAGATGTATGTGTTGCGGAGTCCACTACGCTAAAGAAAGTGGACCCCATAAAAGCTAAGAAAGTCCACTTGAAAATGATAAAAGATCCAATGACACTGAACTTTACCATAAACGCCCCGCAGTGAATACATATATAGTGCTCTGGTTATCAAAGAGGGTAGTAGAGTAATTTAAGAAGGACGCATATTGTGGTATAAAAAGAGCGCGCTTCTTGAAGCTGTGAGATTTAGAGCAAAGCCAAAGGCTAAGGGGAAAATCGTAAAAAAAAAAAAAGAAAAGAAAAAAAGTCTTCGTCTTTTATTTTGTATAGATCGATCGTGGTTCTCTCTGGTTCAGGAGGGGGTATTGCGGTTGATGATGGGATTTTGCATGTGTCAGTTGAAGTCTCCGGCAAGACTACTGTGGAGTACAAGCTTCTTCCGCCATAAGATCATGATCTTCTAATCCGCCTTTTGTTTCCATCTCTCTCTCTCTCTCTCTCTCTTTCTTGCAACCCAATCCTCTCTCTCTCTGTTTCTTTAAGTTCCTTTTTTTTCTGCTGGTAAATCGAATCGATGGAATCCAATAAGTTTTTCTTCAATCCGTCTACTTCTCATGGCAACATGTTCTTCCTCGGTAATCTCAATCCCGTGGTCCAAGGTCACTTCTCTGTTTTCTGCAACTTTGACTTTTGGTTTTTATGTGAAGTTATATAACTTTTTGTCTCTGAGCAGGATCGATGATGAACATGGAGGAATCATCATCAAAGAGAAGACCCTTCTTTTGCTCCCCCGATGATCTCCTCTACGACGACGTCGACGTCGACTACTACGACGATCACACACCCGACAAAAAGCGTCGCCTTACTCATGAACAGGTGCATCTGCTGGAGAAGAGCTTCGAGAAGGAGAACAAGCTGGAGCCAGAGCGCAAGACTCAGCTTGCCAACAAGCTTGGTCTTCAGCCCAGGCAAGTCTCCGTCTGGTTTCAAAACCGCCGCGCTCGTTGGAAAACCAAGCAGCTCGAGAGAGACTTCAATCTCCTCAAGTCCTCTTACGACCAGCTCCTCTCTAACTACGACTCCATCCTCAAGGACAACCATCTCCTCAGATCCCAGGTCTTATTATAAGTTACCCTTTTAATTTCCAATTAAGTTTAGATTTACATATGATTGATTGGTGAATCTATATATGTCCTATGCCTTTATTGGTCCAAAGTAGAAAAGCATCAAGTGCAAAAGATATATATGCTTTTCCTCTTTCTTTCTTTTTTTTTTTTTATTTTCACATACAATCAGAAAGAGCATAATAATAGTATTAACTAAAAAAGACACAACATCTGGAATCAAATCAATCAACGAATTTAACTTTTAATATCTTCTTCTTCTTATGGGAGGGAGGTTGCTTGTGTTGACTATTGTGATTTTTTTTTTTTTAAGTTGTAAGAATCTTTTTCTTTCTTTACGTTTTCTCCACAGGTGACTTCCCTAGCCGGCAAGGTCCAAGCCAAAGCAGAGACAGCTCCTTATCAAGTACCCGAATCAAACCAGCTCGATCCGGTGAACATGAACCGGTTCGAACCGGCAATCAAAACAGAGGATCGGTTAAGTTCAGGGAGTGCGGTACTAGACGAAGACGCACCTCATCAACTAAGAGACAGCTGCGACTCTTACTTCCCAACCATTGTACCCATCCACCACTCGGCGGAGGAACATAACAACGGCAGTGGTAATGACACTGGCTGTTTCGCTGACGTCTTTGTGCAAGGTGAATCATTTGGATTCTGGGGCTGGACTTGAAAGTTATAAAGCAATCCGTATATTTTATAATGTTTGTGTCTATGTGCGTTTGTTTTTCAAGTACAGTCACTTAACCCTGCATAATTTGTGGAGTAATTCCGCAATTCCACGGTATTTTATCAGTTATATATATTATATATATATATATATATGTGTTTCCTATAAACTCAGGATCCAGTCTATTTTCTAAATTTATGAAAATAGTCGGATGATTCTATAAACTCACCGGCTTCTGTACCCTATTGGAACCACTACCAAGAGGAAGATTGAAGCCCTCTCACAATTTTATAATGTCTGAGAGAGATAGATTTTATAAAGAATCGAAATTTGCGTTCTACCATCAGTTAATCTCTAAGGAGCGGCTTTAATACTAAATTTATATTCCATCCACATTAGTTAGTCTTCTACATATGCGTACACAATTCTCTCCTACCTGTTAAACCACCTTCAGCTGCTGTTCCATTCCAAGAAATATCTAAACCGGACTTTTCTTTGACGTACCACCAAACCATTTCTCAACATCCAGGTGGGTAGTTACAGGTCCGCTTCCAGATGCCCACACTTCTTTTCATGTTCTTGCGCGCTGAAGCTTTTCTACTTGTGAAGTAAACTGTTATGATCCCTCTGGTTCTTTCCTCTTCTTACCAGATCTGTTTGCTCTGCTGCTCCTTTCTTGTGCAGCTTGTGACTTTTGCTCCGGTAAGGGATTTGTCTCATCCATCGGATCTGATTGAGTTACGCTTTTGTCGTACATAATAGCTGCATCCAGGGAGAAGAGACGGACGGATAACGCAGATAGAGTCGAGATTTTAGCAGCCGCTGAAAGAGAAGACCAGTACCACCATTCATTTTTTAAGTACTCTGTCTTAATCATGTCTTCTACCACAATTGCTGCCTGAACCAGCTGAAACAGAACATCAAAGGCTTTAGACATTAGAAATTCCAGCTTGTGCTGTATTAGATAGAGAGGTGAAAGAGGTATGTATATAAGAAATAAACCTCGAAAATGCTTTGTGCGGATTTAACAAATGCACGCCAAGCTCGTCTACGGTCTGGATGTGATTTCGATGGTCTTAAAGCTTCTTCAGGTAGTGCCACATCCATATCAAGCAATATGGTTTTAAGGAACCTGAAAACCGGCAAAGCTTTGCCGGTAATGCGTTTCAACGAAGCCTGTGGAACCACACAGTAGCCTTTTAACCTACTACCTGAAGCTTTCTCGTTCTTTTGCTCTGAGAGGCCAAAATCCACTCCACTCGGTTTATTCAGCGGACCGCCAATACCATTTATGACAAATCTATCGACACACATGCTAGATTCAGAATTCAAGTCTTCCCCATTGGCTTCAGAACCAGTAAAAATTACCTGACCCCCTGAATCACCACCATCTAGCTTGCTGGAAGTGGCAGATATGAGCATTGAGTCGTTAAGATGAGTAGATGGCAACGGAAGAAATGTTGGAATTCCATTTGAACCGATCAGACCAATCTCTTTAACCAAATCTCTGTTAGAATCCTTTGTCACAAACTTAGAACAGATCTCCTCAAAATGGTATGGGGAAATAGATTCTTCTCCCTGATATCTTATCAACCCACAATCAAGTTCAGAAACATTGGATGTTTCAGCTACTTCTTTGCCAGCGTTAGACTTTAAACTAAGATGATCAGGTTTCCGGCTCTCTTTTGCTTTCGAAGAATCATAAATTTCCTTGCCTTCTTCAGTTGCTAATGAATAAGGAATACACTTACTCTCGGCGTGCTCCTCAAATTCATCATCACTCGCAAATGTTTTGTGGCATATGAGGCAGTGAATCATAGATGGCAAAATGGATTCCAAGCATTCGCATCTACACAGTTTCTCTTGCTCTGAAACCTTTGTCTTCTTCCCCCGTTTTTTTATGGTTTCGGTCTCTAGTTTGATGCATGGACCATATCTCTTCTCCATTGACATGGCAGCCTTCGTCACAAGATTCCCAGCCAATTTTGGAGAGGACGAATTCTGAGCTTGTTTTATTTCCGTATGCTGATTCCCAAATCGTAACCTTTTCCAGCACAAAATAGACTCTCTCAGGTCTCTTTCTTTCAGGTCGTCGTCATGAAGCCATAGGACAAGCTCGCTGATCTCCGCTTCAGTTTGATAACAGGTCCAGGGTGAAACCATTAGTCTTCCATGGTCAATGTCACGGAGAAATGGGGAGGAAACTTTTGAACCTGTCTGATCAACTTGTACAGGTTTCTGCAAAGACATGCATCCATCAACCAAAATACGAGGATGTTCTTCTGGGAAGCTGCAACCCCAATATAAACGACCACTAGCATCACTTCCTAGAAAGTCTCTTCGTATAGATTGCCTTAGAAGTTGTGCTTCTATGCTTTTTATTGATTGCTGCAGATTCTCTATTTCATTGCTAGCGGCATTCAAATCCCGTTGACAACCCTGCAATTCTTGGGAAGCCACAGAAGATGCATCATTAGCTGTCTGCAATTCCACTGCATCGGGTTTTAGACACTGTGTTTCATCGTTCCTTCCAGCTGATGTGCGCAAGGTCTCTGTAATATCTTCTTTTTCACAAGACATATTATCCGTTACTTCTATCGGCAACTCGTGCCTCCCAGGGGAGGTAGCTTTTTCTCGGGTGGAAATATTGGTCTCACTGGAAGTGACAAGTGACACTCCGGTTTGAGCATCAGTCTCAAGCTGAGCTTTTCCGTGATTATTGTTAAGAAATGTAGCACGGGAAGTGTCATCATCATGAGTAACCCGGTCTACAACACCGTCTTGTGGTTGTTGACTACATCCAATGTGGTCTGCAAAGCTACTTGAATTTTGTGGTTCGCCCATTTCCTTTAGAATACTAGGTTCAACCTTTGCGAGTTTAGCCCTCAGAAATTCTTGCCGTATTTTCGTGTTTTTCCATTCTGAGGTAAGAGAGCGCAACTTCTGCTGCATTTCAATTATCGCTTCGGCACACTGCTCGAGATGTTGATGAACAAGGGAGGAGCTAAGCAGTTCATCGCATAGAAACTTAAGCAGCTGAATTCTCTGCACCAGAAACCCCCAAATAATTAAACCAGGTTACCAACAGCAACATGCATTATAGGCTTGTACTAATTTTAAGACACAGAGAGCTACAAAAATAATTTTTACGAACTACTCTTTATTCATTTGACTCAATCTAACCAGCACTCTGTACGGTAGAAAAATAAATATCTAAAGACTTTCTTCCTTTCAAAGATACCTTAATCCACATCATGTGCAAGTGTCAAATATAATCATTGGCACAACACACAAGCTAAAGATCACAACATGAAAATATAATCTTGGTCTTCATCTCCAAAATGAAAATGAAAAGGTGGCACTTCGAATGAATGAGCAAAAATGGGAGAAAAGGTTCAAAAATACCTCCTCAGCACTGAACTCCCAGTAGTCTTTTTCTTTCATCACATCTGCCAGGTGAGCCGTCTGTTCCATATAAGCTCGGGTAAGTTCCCCCTGATACTTTCTACCTTTCCGCTGTCTGACTAGTTTGTAAGATTCCAACGCATCTTGAGCCATGCGCTTGGCAATTACACATGAGGGACAATACCAATTTCCATCCGGAATTCTAATAAGAGGTGGATTCAAACAATATGTGTGATACCCCGCATCGCATGTATCACACAAGAGAACACTGTCATCATCTTTGTCAACACCACATATTTTACACACCCCCTCATCCCACGGGGCCTTTGGAAGCTTATTTATTGAAACAACTATGTCCTTAATTTCCTTTTTCATCTCTGCAGTGCATTCCAATTTTCTGTAGTCCATAAGTTTCTGAACAAGTGGTAGAACCTATACCATCAAACATTAAAGACTTAAAACTTGAGAAAATAATTGCACCCGACACTGCAACTATGTTCAAAGAAAAAAAAAAGAACATGCATACAACTCCTGAAAAATGAAAGACACAACAGGAGAAAACGTTCTAAAGCATCTAACTTTGATCTCATAGACCTATAAATTTAAAAAGGTAAGTCTTAACAAAATTTGTTTGATGGGACCGTCTCGACCATTTGACTTCAGGATGCTACTAACAAGTGAACATATCATGTGCAGAGCTTAGCAGAAAAGGGAGAAAAAGACAAACCTCAGCTTCGTATAATGACTTAAACTTTTCAGACAATGTTTCAACCAGTTCTAAACAATCAGGCTGATCTGCATACATAGCACGTATACAACTCCATAGCTGCAAATCAGAAAGTGAAAATTAGCATGTCATCCATAACAACAAAGAAGATAAAGCTGCATGCATAATCAAAACAATGTCTAGGAGTATACCATCACAATGAAAATTTAAAAATAAGCCTAGTGTACTGTCAGATCAACTGGATTGATTTCTAATCATAGCTAAAACGTTATCCAACAGCTGAGCAGCTAAATCTCTAGTGTTAAACAGCAAGTTAAACCCATATTGCTGTGACAGAAAAAGAAGGGAAAATGTTCCAAATATAAAGCTGGCTCTTTCAATCCTTTTACATTCGTGCATCTAAACAAATAGTGTGAAACTAAAAGCACGAAGATGCAATGCCCCAAAATGAATGTATAGCACTTTTAAAAGCAATTCTTAGATCGCACAAAAAGCAATCAAGCATCATTCGCACAGAACATCAGACAAAAGAGGGAGAATCCCACCTCAAGAACATCCTCAAGAAAAGCTTCAGTTGATCCGTCATATGCACCAGTAGCCAACCTCAAATCTATAGTTCTGAAGTCTAGGGAACGTGAAACCATTGCAGGTGATCCCAGGAGTCCGTCATCATCATTATCACTGGAATTCAGTAACTTTCGCCCCAGTAAAGTGCAAAATACTTTATCCTCGTCTGCAGCTGCAACACCACGCAATACAGCACGACATTTCTTCATAATGACATCAGATACACCAATGGACGTCCTCTTTCTGGTTCCTTTAACAGAACTCTGCACCAAATCTCCACCTCGAACATCCGCTAGCAATGAGAGGACAGCTTTCTGTATACAGTAAGAGCGAAATAAATTTTCTTCAAAAGATAGCATACATCACTAGATTGAGACTACATCACCGAAAGAACAAAAACCAGAAAAGGGAATTTGAGAAAACAAGAAATACTTAGTTTACGCGGTTCAAAATCAAGTATTTTAGGAGGAAAGCCAATTGGTTTCAGAGATCGGACCTTTGTTGGTCCGGATGCATTGCCTTTATATACTTCTTTACTGATGGAATGCTCCAATATCTTCTTTGCCCACTCTGGTGGATTTCTCTCTAAAGCCTCGTAGACACACTTTCTGATTCTAGTCCCAACATTTGTTGGAAGTTTTCTCACAGGTTCCAGTACCAGTGCCCACTCTGGAATATCACCATTGCAAGCGTTTGTCTCAGTAGCACCAAGGTCGTCAGAATCATCATCTTCCACATAAATAACATCATTTTCTCTTGTCAAAGAACCAAATATTTTTTTAGAAGCCTCTGCAAGTAACTGAAGATAAAGAGTTAATATCTACACGCAAATCCAATGATCATTCTCTTTCGGTGAGAGTGCTTTAGGAACTTAAGTATTCTAACACTTCTTCTATAGCAGTCAAAGATTTATTGCCCCAAAGATAATACTCATTAATAACACAGAATAATCGATTCTCCAGACTGTGTAATAAAAGAGGACCTTCACGATATTCAAGAGTAACAGAAAAAATGTCAAAAATATAGAGGTGAAGAGTAACTTAACTACTCTAGACTGCCCTACGAATGGAACATAGCTTTAATAAGCTTGAGAAAGATCAACCTGACTAAGTTCGTGGAAGGTAAATGATAAAACATTGGAAGGACAAGAATAACAGCACATAGGTGACCCGAAGAGAAACTAAACTTGTGATCCCGTCATTCAGTAATACAAGCAAGACAGTGTAACCCAGGAAATGAAAGGAAAATAACAAAAACATACCATCGAATCGGCTTCCATCCCAGCCACTCCAGTAAGTGAACCACAAAGCAAACCACCATCCCCTTGTAAGCAACGGAATACCTTACCACTTTCACGGGCAGCAATCTCTGCTGATTCGTGATTCCCATCCATTGATAAAAGAGACAAGATGTACCTACGGGCCAATTCAGGCCAAGTGAGCTCGTTAACAGGAAGCATATGCAGCTTATTTCTTTTATCAGAAAGTGTACTGTCATCCTTTTTCCGTCCTCGTCTGGATCGCGAGTCTCCAGAATCAAAGTTTGGATCAACAAATGTAGCTACCTTTGATTGCAGCTCACATATTAGCACTTGCAGAACCGAAATGTGAGTCCTTGTTAGAAGTGCACCCAAGCACGGCCAACGAGAGGAATACGAAATGTTTAACTCCGTATAATCTCCTACTTTTGTCTCCTTTAGTACAGAAGCAGAGGTATTTTCCGAAGAAAAGGGTTGACTATCATCGAACACAGAAAAAATTTCAGTAACTGTACAATCCTTATCACTAAGGTTCACCTCACTTCTGTTGGCTTCTTTCCCAGATTTGTCAAGAAGCAAACCATCGAACACTGGATTGACAAGCTCCTTTTCAAGCTTCTCAGGTAAGAAAGACTCTCCCAAACCCAAAATTTCACGGAAACGCCAGAAAACTTCAGATAGCTGATTAGGCAAGCATAAAAATGACTATTATATATGTGTGGTAGGACTTAGTGAATGGAGGAGTACGTTATAGATTACAATATAAGGAAAACACATGTCCGCACCTGAAGGAAGTCACCAGCACGCCCAGGAGGAAGCCTCAGACACATAGGCCTACCGGGAGGAGGGTGTGGATTTCTGAAACCATGACCACCATTTAGTTTAGGCCTCTTCGCTTTCCGAGGAATCTCACCAAAAACTTCTCCCATTATATTTTTTCCACCTTTTGGTTCGACAACTAGCGCACCTTCTGCTACAGTTACAGAAGAGATTCTACTCTTCAGAAAACTATAATTTGAACATGATTCGGCACCAGGCATACGTTCAATCAATTCTTGTACAAAATCAGCATCAAGTCCAAATCTACTTTGATCCAGCCACGTTGACAAAGCACTAACTAGAGTTGCAATCTCGCTATTATCCTTTTCACCGCATATAGCAATGCGAGGAGCCAAAGAACAGCAAAATCTTGACAAATATAAAACTACACTGTCTTTCTCATTTATCATATCCCAGTTGATTTCCCTTGTTTCTCTGTCGACATGCTTGCAACGGAAGTTCATGGTTCCCTTATGCTTCAGGACATTGGAACATGCATCAACAAGTTTTTGAGAAACCTTTTTCCATGCAACAGACAATGAATCTTCTTCCACAACTATATCGCCAATATCAACCTCACTCTCCTGATTATAGGATGAAGTTTTATGAAAGTCTACTTGAGAAGAACCAACTTCCGAGCGCAGGCACTTTAATGTCTTGGATAAGTTCTTCTCACGTAAACAAGACAATATATCATCTTCAAGAGGTGGGGACAGATCTGAAAGAAGGATCTCAACAGTGTCTTCGTCATGCTCTTGAGGACTATCTCTACGATTACTTCGGTTGTCAATGTTCTGTTCCACCATTTCATCAATCTTTGGGCAGGATAAGACAAGTGATCCAATTGGAATAAATGATTTAGAGCATGGTGACCGTGTAATCTTGAAGACAAGTCCAGAACTGCCATCAGACACCTCACATGTAAATAAAGACCCCGTGATCTTATCATGCCAGCAGGACTTATATCCTATTGGATAAATCATGTTGACGTTATGGTAAGACTGTCTTGTGTCAATTCGTCCAAGCGACAGCACAAAGAAATCTCCAAACTGCATCGGAAGTCCTTTCTGAAAGTCAAAATACACAAACATGAGGATAAAGTAAAAGAGTAACCAGTAGAGATTTGAAGTTAACACTTACATTAGCTTCTTCAGAACCGCATCCATTATTCTCAGAGCTAAGCGATTCACCAGCCTGAAAAAGAGTACCAGGTGAAACGTCGAAAGTGGTCCTCGTCTGACCACAGAATGGAAAACGCCTGCGCTGAGCAGTCCTTGAACTACCCTTTTGCTCGGGGAAACCATTGTTTGGCCATCTCGATGTCTTTCTTCTCTTGGACATATGCAATTTTTCTTGAAGAAGAGAAGTACCATTCCTGATTTCAGCATCCATACAGCTATAGTTATCATTAACTGCCAAGCCCAGATAACAAGCAACATCTTGTATTGAACTAAATGTGTTTCCATTCGGAGCACAATACACAGCACATAGATGATAGTCATTTAAAGGTTGTTTAAACTCGACATGCCAACCATCTTCTAATACTCCGTGCCTTTCAGATATGAAATGCCTGAGATTGTGCAGCAACAGCTCGCTTGGATCCACGGATGGAAATCTAATGGGAAAACTACTGTTGCTCAGGCTTAATGGAAAACCAAAACGTAAAGAAGGCGAATCCAATGCATCCACACTCATTTTGATATTGCGAGACATCATTCCTGAAGCTTCGAGAGTAGCATGTCCTCTACCAGGCTTAAAAGAGCTTGAATGCGTCATTGAATACTCAAGAGAGTTGTCCATGCAAGAACTGCTGGCCAGCATATGCTTTCTGGAGAAGAAGAAACAAAGAAGCACATGACCCAGCAGCAGTTTACAAGGTCTGCTATGTTCAAATAAAGCATAGTCTTTAGAATTTATCAAACACTATCATATGTATAGAAAGCATCTTCGTGCATATAAAAGAAGGGAAAATATAATATGCCTTCTACCAAAGTTCTGATGCATGTAACAAACAGCTTACTCAAGTTTGCTTCTAGCTTGTCGAACTCAGCCAATATTCAATTCCTAAATAAACCCTAACGCATAGTCCTCTCGGTAAACAAAACCAAACCACGGATACGTACCTCGAATCTGACGTATCCTCGCCTCCGTATCCCTCGGCATCACTCGGAGGCGAGGCGTTCATATCCAGGATGAGCTTGGACTTCACCCCCAACGGCCAAAGCTTGCTCCTCTCGCCGCCGGTAACACACTCTCTGCACATCCAATCGGCGGAAGGAGCAGCCTCCACTCCATCGTTAACACAACAGAGATGAAAGCCTCGCTCACAAGCGTCGCAGACAGCTACGAGCTCCACCGACTCGGGCCCTCCACAGGCGCCGCACGCGGCATCCCGATCGGGGCCAGGGACGTCGGCAGGGGCGCCGGGAGCTGGGTCGGGGTTATCGTGAATCGACCTAACGACTTCAACAGGCTCATAGTCTCCGTCGTCATGGTGAACAGAGGTGCAACCAGCGCCGGTAGGGATTTCGTTGAGATCGATGCCGAGAAAAGAGGGATGATGATCTTCTTCGTCGAGAGCGGCGGTTGTGGAAGCTCCGAGTTGGTGTTTGGAAGAATCAGTGAGTTCCATTATGCGATTAGGTTATTTGGAATCGAGCATTACTCACTCGCATTGATGAAGACCCGAAGAAATAAGATTTAGCGAGAAAGTGAGCGAAGAAGAGCTCTTTT
This sequence comes from Brassica napus, assembly GCF_020379485.1. Lineage (NCBI taxonomy): Eukaryota > Viridiplantae > Streptophyta > Magnoliopsida > Brassicales > Brassicaceae > Brassica > Brassica napus. The sequence continues at coordinate 56,467,896 of NC_063448.1, read as the reverse complement.
CTTATTAGTTTTATTTTCTCTCCACTTTTCCCGAAGTTTTGTTTGGAGAGAGAGAGAGAGAGAGAGAGAGAGAGAGAAAACGTGAATTATCTTGGATTCTTTTTTTTTTTTGTTTTCTAATGATACACATATACTGCTAGAAACTTGTTACTTTTGTGTTGTTGTGTGGGAATTGGAAACGATAAAGATAAAGTAGAAAGCAGTGGTGAAGCTCTTGCTATCAGAGCTGCCCTCACTCACGCCATTCATCTTGGCTTCATCAAAATCTCGCTTATTTCATTAGGACTACTAGTCAGAACTCTTAATTCGATCTCAAAACCGAAGAATCTCTACTCGGATATCGGATTTCTATCATCAAGTTTCGATTTCTGTCGTTTTTCTTTCAATCCGTAGGGAACAAAATAGGCCCTACTGACTTTTTGGCAAATGCCTTTCTTTGTAACATGAACTCTCTTTAAGTCTTGGCCTAAGTTTTCTAATTTATAGAAGTTTTTCTCGTTTGTTAAAAAAAAAGAAAGAAAGTAGAAAGCAGTGGAGCTGAGTAGTCAAAAATATGTGACTTGTCAGAAGGAAGGTAAAGAATTAAAAACCATTGGCATCACAAACAAGGTAAGTAACTCAAGGAAACAATCTAAAGCGGTCATGAAGTTGTTGTTGTTGTATTCTTTTTGATATTTTTCACTCAACCTGAGCACTTGAATTAGTGAACGCAAGCAAAACATAAGACAAATAAATATTATGCAAATATTACATTTCATGACCAAATAAAGAGTTATGAACATGAATGATCTCTTCATTAGCAGCAAGTAAAACGGAGTTTAGAACCGAACTGAGCCTCTTCATGCCATTCTGATCATAACCTCTTGAAGAATTAACTTTGTATCTTTATAACACGCTTCTGTCTCAGCTAAGTTCTTCCTTTTAGCTGCATCTTCAAGCTGTGTCGAGAAAAAAAAGAGGAAGAACCTAAGGATTTGTTACAAACAGAAAAAGACACCTTCTTCGAGAGTTCGAGTACAGATACCTTTTCAAAGTTGTCGAACAATCTGTTGGCCAAATCAGTGAGAGGCTGCTTGTCTTGGGAGGCAGCAACAGAGATGAGATTGTCGAAATCGTAGAACAAGAAGGTGGATTTAAGCCTCAAGTACTTTTTAACATAGTTTAACGTGTCTGGTCCGATCAAGTCCTCCATAGCCAAGAGATCGAAAGCATACTTTTTAACTCTATACGTTCTTCCTTTGGTCCCGATGTCCGCTACATACACTCCTTTCTTCAAGAACGATCTCGTTCCTGTCTGCTCGTTCACGATATCTGAGGAAGAAGAAGAAAACCCGAAATGATGTAAACTGAGCTAACTAAACCGGGAAACTGAGTAAGTTTCAAGAACGAAGACAAACGAATCAAATTCTCAGCCGAGCATCAAAAAGTTTGATATATAGAAGATTGCTTACTGTTGTAAATAGGAGGAGTTGGAAGAGGACCATCGATCCAAAAGCCATTGTCTTTTGCCAAGGAAACATTACTTTCGCCGAGAGCTCCAGTTAGAGCTATGGAGACAGCAAATCCCAATGACATCCGTCTTGTGAGCTCCTGTACTGAACCCTGTTCCTGAACTTTGTCGGCTTTCCTGCAAACAAACACGCTGGATTTTCCCGTTTTACTTCTCTCGGGTAGTTTAGGGATCGACGGTAAAGTGGAGCTGGTGGCGAGAGTGTTAAGGTCAAGGAAGTGAGCCATTGTAGTTAACAGAGGAAGAAGTCTCAGTATCTCTTCTTTCTTTTTGTATTAACAGAGAAAAACGGCCATCACAAAGATTTTATCTAAAACAAGGGGGGTGTTTCGTAATTCTAACATTTTAACTACGCGCTGTTCTACGATTAATGAAGCAAAATACGCGCCGTTTAATTGCAAAACAATTAAACCTTCATTGAGAGAGAGTCTCGATCGTCTTCTCCGTAGCTGATCTTCATCCCGCCGTCTAATTCGCCCCGAGATTGATGGATGCGCAGACGCAGAACACATCGTTGCAGCGACTCCAGAATGTGGAGAGGGTGAGATTTCACGGAACAATAATCTCTCTACTTATAATATAAGATTTAAATGTCGGGGATAATTTGATGTGAATCTTCTGTTTATGGTGGGGGGGGGCAGAGAGTGGTAAGGGTGTTGGATATAGCGGGAGGAGTAATGGAAGAACTGACGAACCCTTCTGGGCCCAGGAGAGATTTGGTCAAGACTCTTTGCGGAGAGTTCATGCAATCCATCAAGGTCAGCTTAGCGTGTGTGTAATGATTGGATTCGACATCTTGTTATATTAGGGGTCGTTTACATACTCTGTAGATTAAAGTGAAGGGCTTTATTTTCGAGCAAGGTTAATGATCTCAATGCAAGGTTTCATCTTTGATTCATGTCTCACACTCTCTCTCTCCCTTTAATGCATTACTATTTTAAGATTTGGTCTCTAGTTGATCACAAAGTTTGAAGATTTCAGCTGACGTTATAACTTTGTCTCATTCATGAACTCGCTCATCTTTGAAGAATCTGTACATGTATGCTTTTCCATTTATTGCAGGATATACAAGTGACACTAAGGGAAGAGATCAAAAGCGCCTGCGAGTACCGCCCCTTTGAGAAATGCGACTCCAATTCAAGGATAGCTAATGAGATCTGCTTCCACAAGCTTCAATACGTTCTCTCTCAGCTTGATCATCTTCAAATAACTGTTGGCCGCTATCCTTCTTCGGATTGATCTCTTATGAAAGTAGTTTGTAGACTAGAGGTTTTAACTATATATCCTCTATGTTGGTGGTATTGATATTCTTTAAAAGGCTATGCAAAACCCATCACAGTGCCCTTCTACTTATTGTATTCATTTTGCTAACAAAAAGATTTGGTAGATTTGGTCAGAACATTCACATGCAATGAATCTCTGTTCCAAGTATATAGGTGCATCCGTTGGGGGTTGGCCATGTCCGCTAAAATAGCGACAGAGACGAGCAGCCGCTTCATAACTGAACATTTTCTTTCTCTCTTTCTTTCTGATCGCAGGCGGGGTTCACTTGTTCATAGAATACCGGTATTTGCTTTCCTCGTATGAGTTGCATAGGCAAAGAGAGAGACCCTGACTTGTTGGTCTTTGAAAGCCACGCACGTTTTTAGTAGAATAGTTGCCATGTCTTGAAATGAAAATACAAAGAAGAATATTTTCATTTTTGGTTCTAGATGACTTGTTCCAAACCACTTATTTTGACCCATAAACAGCCACATGATTTTGTAGCTTCCATTAAATTTAAACAAATCACACTTGGTATATAATATATATACTAGGTGATAACCCGCGCCCTGCGCAGAGTGAGTAGATTTAAAGAGATTATCACTTTTAGTTAATATATATTATAAAGGTAGAAATTATAGAAAGAAATATTGTATTTCTTTAAACTGAAGCACATAAAAATTTTGTGGTATTAAAAGAAAAAAAAAGTGGAAATTAGGTTTTGTTGTAAAAAAATTAAGAACGGTGAAGTTTAGAAAAAAATATTGTCTTTTTGTATTTAAATTGGTTTTGTTAATCATAGATCTTTTTTATTATATATTCACCAACTAATTGATAATTAAAAAAATTAAAATGGACCTTTCTAATTAGTAAAATAACACCAAAATTTTGTTTGGACCCATGGCAATTGCCAATGTGGCCATAGGTTAGAGCCCGAACTGTTAATAAGAGTAAGTAAATACTAACATAAATAAATTATGAAGTAGAGATAAAATGAAACATAAACAATAAAATAATAAAACTCTTAAGAAACAAAATATAAGAAAACAAAAATAAATTAAAAATTGATGGTTAAACAATGCCATGACTGTCGTGAATGCTAGAACGTAGTGGTAAAGATCGATGTTTTGAGAAGGAGAGAATGATGAGGATATGTATATATAAGGCCTAGTATTTATATATGCAAGGCGCCTAGGTCTAGAGTATACTCAATATCATTAATTGCTACAATCATATTTCGTATTCCAAATCGAAATCTGAATATATTACTTCCGTTGTTCCTTATCCTACACTATTTGATTGTTGTATTATAGGAAACTAATGTGGTGCTGGTCAATCAAATTAAATGTAAAAATCAATCAGTGACAATCACATTCCATTCTAAATTTGACGTGGTCGACAATTCAAAGTTGGTCTTTAACTTAAATTAACCAAATCAATACCACTAAATCTATATACGGCTATTCAATGTACGTAGATACCATAACTAAACCAAAAAAATATACATATATATCTATAAGATTTTGTGATTATGTAATAATTCTTGAACATTGCGATTGTGATTGGTATATTTATCTATTACGGAGAAGAGTTGCAGCAACATATATATAAGTAGATATGTAGATATGTAGATACATACGTACACAATGGATTTTATGTAGTCTAACTGTATAGAAAGACATTAATATTTAAGTCATGCTATATAAGAAATTGCTATATAAAGATGTGTAGCAAGTTGGCTTAAGTTAGACTATATAACGAATTACCATATTGAAATCAATCATTAGGAAGAATCTCAGGTTATAGCAATAAAATCTGTACGTATTTAAAGATGCAAGTGTTTCTAATTGAAGCGTAGCAAGCAGGACACGACTTAATTTTTTTTGTGAGGCAATAAGCGTAATATATTCCCAGTTTACCATGTCTTGAAATGAAAATACAAAAAAAAATATTTTCATTTTTGGTTCTAGATGACTTGTTCCAAACCACTTATTTTGATCCATAAACAGCCACATGATTTTGTAGCTTCCATTAAATTTAAACAAATCACACTTGGTACAATCCTCCAAAACCCCATCAATCCAAAACTGTATTGTCCAGGATCCAGATCCAGACCCCTCACTCACACGCATGTACACGGATGCAGCTTGGAATCTGGTGACTAAATGCGATGGTCTTGCTTGGATCATCGATGATGCGGTATCATCTTCCTCTCACTCAGCGACCAAAACTTCTGTAGTGTCGCCATTGATGGCAGAAACGTTGGCCTTGCGAAAGGCCATGACCTCTGCCCTACATAGTGGAACAACAGATCTCTTGATACTTTCAGATTCACAGACTCTCATCAAACTTGTGAACTCTAAAGGTAGACACCTGGAGATCGCGACTCTCCTCATCGACATTCAACTAATTTCTCTTTTGTTTAATTCTGTTAAGTTTAAATTTATTCCTAGACTGGATAACTGTAGGACAGACTCTGTTGCCAAACAGGCTCTGTCTATGTACCAAACATGATCTTTTTAAATAGATTCACAAAAAAAAAAAAAAATCACACTTGGTATATAATATATATATATATGAGCTACACTTAAATTCCTTTACCCAAATGTTTGACAATCCTCAACTCACAAACTATCGAAAAGCAGTTTAATATTTTTCTTCTGATTATTTCAATTAAAAAAAACATTAATATTTTTTTTAATTGATATATCACTTTCAACTTGATCTCGGTCTTTTACGGGGAAGATTTTCTACACAAAAGACCTGGATTTTCTTATTAGAATTTTACTACTAGCTAAGATAATGCAGCAGTACTCCACGTACGTGATGAAACTTGCGTCGTTTGAGTTCCTTCCCTAAAACTTGCCGACGGCTAGAATATATAGTACGCAACTTAGACCTAAGAATGTTGTAACATATAGTATATACATACAGATTCTTTGCGCCTTGCCATTATATAATATATATATATATCGGAACATTTTCGCCAGGAAAAAAGGACATGAAATTTTAGAGAAGCTTTATGTACACCAAAAAATTAGACGAAACAGAGAAATATATATTATATATATGATGTTGCATTTTAAATAAATTAAAAAATAATTGATTAATATATGATTAGTAAAATTTCATCAAAAATAAATTTCAAAATTATAAAAAATTTAAGAAAATATTATATACTTAAAATTGATATTAAATATATATCAATAATTTTATAGTTTAAATATTATTTTAAAATAAAAATATATCCGCAAGTACATGCAGATTCAAATCTAGTTTTCAATAGAAGGAACGTACTTTAATTTGTGAAGGATTCCGGAAAGTTTGATCATAATTTTTTTTTAAATAATTTGAGTTGTACATTCCATGAACTGAAAATTAAAAGAAAAAAATCTATAATCTAAAATCTACAAGCAACCTGAACATTTTTATGATACTACAAAAGTTAAATGCAATGATAAAACTTTATCTTTGCTATTTCAAAATTTAAACAAAAGTAAACATTTTTAATAAAAATTTAAATTAATTTAGCATTTGATATTTCTTGTAACGTTTTCTTTCACCTCATATATTTAAAAGCTATAAAATAAATTAATATAAAAATTGTAAAATCAGCTTCTTTTTGAGGTCATTCTAAAAATGGTAATTCAACAAAATATGCAGTGCAATATAAATCATAATGATACAAAACGAGTCGCATACGGGTGACATGCTGACATATAGGGGCGGCTCTAGATTAGATGGGTGACATGCTGACATATAGAGGCGGCTCTAGATCATATAGTGCTGCAAAAGTTTCAATATAATACGATAGGATGGACAAATAATACTATTTTGAAAAACTCTAATATTTATAAAATAAGGGTAGTGTACGTAAATTGTTAAAAAAAAAGTATTGTACGCATCTCTCTGAAATTTGAACAGTATTCTCTTTTTCTCATGGTTTTGCCTTATATAAATAGGCAGGACACACCAAGGATTTCTCACACCATTCACAATTATTCTCAAGCAAATTTCTGGTCTGTTTCCTTGCTGCTTAATAACAACGATTCTCGTGTCACATTTGATATTCCCACAAACGTTTGATATAAATATATATTAACCTCAGAAACTTAAGAAGATGAAAGTAATAAGTTCTTTAATCTCTTCTGTTTTTCTCAAATTCATCCCCAAAGACTTCCACGAGGTTTACTCAAGAATGCCCGTCTTGGATCGTATCATACTTCTTGTGAGTAATTAATTTTTTTTTTGTAAACTAAGTAATTAAATTTTAGTATTACTACACATATACATGCACATAGAAACACATTGTTACGAAAATAAAATCAAAAATTATTTCACAAAGGAAAATATTTCTTTCATAAACCGATTATGTTACCATTAACCGTGTCAGAAAACTCTACGCAAAATTCTTTGTAATAAATAATATTCTCTTTCCGGAGGTTTTATGTACCATATTTTCACCATTAAGCTTGGATGGTCTATAGTGTTTCTTTATATACACATTCATTCGAAAAATAGTTATGATGATTGGATATTACATGGTCATGCAGATCGTGCATGCAGTGGATAAGATGGTTCCGTGGCACAAGCTTCCGGTTTTCTTGGGTATGGCCTACCTAGGGTTGCGCAGACATCTTCACCAAGAATATAATCTCATCAATGTTGGTCAAACTCCTGTTGGGACCCGGTTTAATCCTGCTGACTATCCGTACCGGACTGCTGACGGAAAATTTAATGATCCGTTCAACGAAGGCGTCGGCAGCCAATATAGCTTCATCGGAAGAAATTGTCCTCCTGTTGATCAGAAGACCAAGGTAAGATTGCCTACATGCATATTTTTAGGTATAAAAAAGTCGTTAACACGGCTTCTGATTTGATCTTGGTTCGATTTTTGGGTATGAAGATTTATTTGTCAGTTTGTAAACGTATATAATAGAATAATTTGAATAACTTTTGGTCGATTTTTTTATATGGAGATCGATTGAAGAGACAAATAATTTCTTTTTTTTTTCTTCAGTTGAATCGAACTTCCGAATAAGGAATGACTTGCTAATATTTCTGATCTGAAACGGTATTATAAAAGTGACATCTTCTTGAGAATTTTCTATATTGTAGTATGTTTTCCAGTTTTCCAAGTCTTGAATATTACGTCTTCTTTTTTTAAGGTTTAGAATATTACTTGAAAAATATAAAGCGATGTGTTTTTTTTTTCAAGTTACTGAAGCCAGACCCCATGGTTGTGGCGACAAAACTATTAGCAAGAAGAAAGTTGATCGACACGGGAAAACAGTTTAATATGATTGCAGCTTCTTGGATACAATTCATGATTCATGATTGGGTTGATCATCTTGAAGAAACTAATCAGGTTCGTTAATTAATCTTCCATGTCCTACATTTATACGATGATAATATATTTATTATCAGTCACGGTGTAGGTGATGATTGTTTTCCTAATTTTTAGAATTTAGTTTTTGATTTTTAATTTTTTAGTTTTTGATTTTTTGATTTTAGTGTTTGATTTTTCAGCAGATTTTAGTTTTTGAACAAACATAAATGATTGTTTTAGATTTTGGTTTTTGGTTTTTAGTTTTCGGTTTTTTTTTAAAATTGATTAAATGAAATTTATTTTTAATAGTAAAATGTTTATCTGGAAATAATAAAAATAAAATATTGTCATCAAAACACATATAAATTTATTTAATAAAATTATTTTAAAACAAAAACCGTAAATACAAAATAAATTATTAATATCATACATTTGATGAAAAATATTTCTAAGATATTTTTTACACATATATTCTATGCTTATTTATTTTCTATATAAATAATTTATATAACAATGAATTAAAATAGTAACTTTTAAATAAAATTTCTTTTTGAAATATTTTTTGAACTTCTTTTAGTTTACAAGCACATATATAAATTTTCATTTTGTTAAATGCTGATTAAGGAAATAACAATATATACTTAACAAAAAATAAAAAAAAAATATTGAAAAATTAACGTGATGTTTGTGAAGAAGCTGCTTGACCAAAGTGGTGCTTGGCTTTTTTAGGAAGTTGCCGTTTATTTAAAAAAAAAACAGTTTTCCTAGATTATAATAAGGAATCTATTTTTCCAAAAACTTGATTGATTAAAAAGTGGTTTTTTGAAAAACAAAAACTAAAAACCACTGCAAAATATGGAAACAATCATCCTCTTAATCTTGTTATTAATGGGTAAACTTAGATTGAGCTCGTGGCTCCAAAAGAAGTAGCGAACGAGTGCCCCTTAAGCTCCTTCAGATTCTTCAAGACAAAGGAAGTTCCTACAGGTTTCTTCGAGATCAAGACCGGTTCGTTAAATTCCCGTACACCTTGGTGGTAAGTTATGCTATATTCTATAACTTGTAAAGTAAAACACCCTTATTGGTACTGGTAGTTAATTCTTAGCCTAGCTTGTATTGAGATCGGACATACTATAGCACCTTAATTGATTCTCAATCTAACATATACATTACATTGCCTATACTATACAAAATAAAGTACACCTTAGTGCTAATTAAGTAAGTCTAACATGTACATAGATCACAAGTGAATTATTGGGTCTAACTAAGCCACCAAAGAAAAAACAAATGTCAGAATAAACATGAATACGTGTGAGTATTATGAAATTAGGGATTCGAGCGCCATCTATGGAAGCAACTCGAAAGCAATGGACAGAGTGAGAACTTACAAAGACGGGAAACTAAAGTTATCGGAGGAGACGGGTCTCTTACTCCAAGACCAAGACGGTTTAGCCATTTCCGGCGACGTACGTAACAGTTGGGTCGGTGTCTCCGCCTTGCAAGCTCTCTTCGTCAAAGAGCACAATGCTGTATGCGACGCCCTCAAGGTCAATATATGTTTCCATTTTTTGTGTAAATTCGGACATTTTTCATACGCAAATAGAGTGAATGATTTGTATATAAACTAGTTCAATATTATACTTTTATGCATCATATAGAAGGAGTACGATGATTTGGAAGACGAGGATTTGTACCGCCATGCTAGGCTAGTGACGTCAGCAGTGATTGCCAAGATTCACACCATAGATTGGACCGTTGAGCTTCTTAAAACCGACACTTTACTTGCCGGGATGCGAACAAATTGGTGAGTAATTGTACATTTTTGACGATCTGTAATCACGTCACACAATTTTTTTTATTAATACACATTTAACATATGTGTATTGGTTATAAATGGTGTGTGTTTTTAGGTACGGAATTTTAGGAAAGAAGTTTAAAGATTCGTTCGGACATGTAGGGAGTTCCATCTTGGGAGGTCTCGTGGGTATGAAGAAACCGCAAAATCATGGAGTCCCATATTCTATAACCGAAGATTTCACCAGCGTCTATCGAATGCACTCGCTCTTACCTGATCAGCTCGAACTACGTGACATCGACGTTGTACCAGGAACTAATAAATCACTACCGTTGATTGAAGAGTATATAACTTACTCTAGAGCTCTCTAATTTTCCTTTATTTTTGAAACTTCCAAATCAAAGTTTTTTCTTTTTTTTTATTTATATAACTTGATTATATGGATTTTAGGGTTTCTTTCGGAAAATTGCTTGGTCCTAAGGGAGAACAAACCATGTCTCATATTGGATTTACTAAGCTAATGGTCTCAATGGGTCATCAAGCAAGTGGGGCTCTCGAACTGATGAATTATCCAGTGTGGCTTAGGGATCTTGTTCCCCACGACCCCAATGGTTACGATCGTCCGGACCACATCGACTTAGCTGCTTTAGAAAGTAAGTCAATCCGATCCAAGCCGTTTGTTTTGTGTTTGTATTTATATATGTACAGTATTGTGGTTTGACTTGATGAGTGATGTGCTCTTCGTCATTTGATATAGTCTACAGGGACAGGGAGAGGAATGTTGCACGATACAATGAATTTAGGAGGTCTATGTTTATGATTCCGATAAAGAAGTGGGAAGATCTAACGGACGATAAGGAAGCAATTGAAGCACTAGAAGACGTGTACGGTGGTAATGTGGAAGAGCTCGATCTTCTGGTGGGACTTATGGCCGAGAAGAAAATCAAAGGATTCGCTATTAGCGAGACTGCCTTTAACATTTTCGTCCTCATGGCTACAAGGTATGTATATTTACTATTTAGCATTTTGTTTGTATAATTTTATTTAAATTTCTCAGGATAAAAAAATGGACAGCTGAATTTAAATTTCATGGATGGACAATATTAATATGTTATATCAAATTAAATATATATTTTCAGGAGATTAGAAGCGGATAGATTCTTCACGAGTGATTTCAATGAAATGACTTATACAAAGAAAGGACTTGAATGGGTGAATACTACAGAGAGTCTCAAAGACGTTTTTGATCGCCATTATCCTGAGATGACCGACAGATGGATGAACTCTGAAAGTGCATTTTCAGTATGGGATTCACCACCGGTTGCCAAAAACCCAATCCCTCTCTATCTCCGAGTTCCATCATCTTAAATCAGATAGATTATATATGTCAGATGTGATGCACTTTGAGTGACTTGTATTTTATTTTATTGGTATTGTTGGTTACTGTGAGCTCTCGTCATTATTCATCTACTACAATTATGTGTAATATTTGAAATAATGCATGATATATATACATGTATCATTTGTTTGTTCAATAAGTCGTTTGTAATCAATCTTGTTTTGTCATCACTCATCACATAAATGATTATTGAGGAGTTTGATCATCTCTCGGTGGCGGGAATAAGCGAGGGAGAGATTGATTTTGTACCACAGCGAGTTTGTCCAAGCTTATTTACTTGCCACTTTAACTTAGAGAAGAAAACTAGAAGAAATGTTGAAATCGAGCTGACCTCAAACAACTCTGGTTATGTTGTCACATTGTAATTTGATTACATTCTTCTTTGACACACAATATATGAGTTCAAAAAAAAATTTGTTCATTATTTATTTTTACTAATTAAATAGATATTGGTTGATTAGGAAGATGAGGAACATTGATATGCTGTGATATCTCTCTTTCGCAATGATAATGAAATTTCAGTCACATTAATGAAGTTAGTATATTAATTTGTGAGGCCTTGTTCTTCCATACGTGGGCTCAATCTGAGAGTATAAGCCTCGGCCAATTAAAAAGTGGGCTTTTATTACAGTAAAACGTGGGCCCACTACTTTTGATTATTATATTGGATAGACGTTTGTGGGTGATCAGATCGGATTGATTTTGATTGTGTATCGCTTCTCTCTCCGCTGTCGGAACAAGCCAAAAGCAGAGGTATGTGCCTTGTCTACTTACTTGGGATGAGATTCAATCAATCGGAAGTGGAAAAATTAACACCGTGTTGTTGTTCTGTCTGTCTACTTGTGGTAAAGGGGATTAAACCTTTTAGATGTGTTAGGATCTTTGGTAGGATAAAGATGAGTTAGGTTAGATTCTACATATTTGACTTGGTGATACTCAATCCTCTTCTAGTCATGGATTGATAGATTTTAGCAAGATCTACTGCTCTTGGATCATGTGAAGGCGGCTTGTTGTTTGTTACTCATTAGCTTGTCTTGTTAAATGCTTTGATTTTAGGGAACTTGGGGTTTCTTGATTCACAAACCTGTGAGAGTGATAATTGAGACGTTTTAAGTCTTTTTTTTTTTTTTTTTTGTTTGTAGGATAAAAAAAAAAACAATGGAGTCCAGCAGAGGTCAAGGTGGGATCCAGCAGTTGCTTGCTGCTGAACAGGAAGCTCAACACATTGTCAATGCTGCCAGGACCGGTACCTTGTCTCAACCTTATACATAACGATTGTTATCTTATCCTGGCTAAATAATTAGTTGTTTCTAACTTGTAAAAATTTGGCCAACAACATACATACGTTTGGGGGGTACTTATTTAAAATTAAACTGTGTACATAGAGAGATTCATTATATTTATATATATGTGTGTGTGTGTGTGTGTTTGAAGTTGATTTGGTTATCTGTGGTTCTTGCAGCAAAGATGGCAAGGCTGAAGCAGGCCAAGGAGGAGGCTGAGAAGGAGATTGCTGAATACAAAGCTAAAACAGAGCAAGACTTCCAGAGGAAACTTGAGGAGGTAAGAGTAAACAGAGAGCAATTACTTTCTTGTCCTGTCAAATACAATACAAAAGCAGGTGTCTGTTTCCTCTTTCTAATAAAACTATGTTTGTTTGGCACACAAAAAATAAAACAGACAAGTGGAGACTCGGGTGCGAATGTGAAGAGGCTGGAGCAGGAGACTGATGCCAAAATCGAACAGCTGAAGAAGGAAGCTTCCAGGATCTCCAATGATGTTGTGGCGATGCTCCTCAAACATGTCACCACTGTCAAGAACTGAGAGAGATTCGATTCCATTCCTCTGTAATAATCAAAAGCCATTTATGAGTTTATTTCTTTCTTTATCTCATTTCAGAGACTCAAATCTCATATGAAATGTGTTTCTTGTAATTTATTCTCTACCTTCTTCTTCTTCTTCTTCTTGTTTGTTGTATTCATCATTTCCTTTTGAGGACTGTTGTAATAAAATTGAGAGCTGGATTATCCTTTTTTTTATTTCTCTGTTTCACACTCTTTTTTTTTTAATTAATAATAAAAAAAACATTGAAATCTAAGATTAGTTGCCATTATTAGAGGGTTGGGCTTTCTTTTAGTTATATCACAACAACTCTAACGAACGAGAGTGAACAGTGAAAAAGAAGATCGAGAGATTTAAGAAAAGTCTTTTCATTTTGGAGAAAAAGAAAAGGATGAGAAGCGACGGGATCTTGGGAGTCGGAAGAGGAGGAGGTTCGGATCAGAATCGAGCAACAGCATCCGCCGTCGTGGAGAGTAGAAGAAGATGGCTAAAGAGGAGAGAGACATGGCTGGTCCTTCTGGGGGTGGCACTTCACGCAGTATACATGCTCAGTATATTCGACATATACTTCAAAACGCCCATAGTCCACGGCATGGATCCAGTCCCTCCCAGATTCTCCCACCCTCCTGCCAACCGCCTCATTCTTCTCATCTGTACCTCTCCTTTTTCACTACTCTAACCTCTTCCTTCTTCTTCTTTTTGTTTTTCCTTCCTCATTGGTTTCTCATTTGACATTATCAGCGGATGGCTTACGAGCTGACAAGTTCTACGAGCCTGACGCTGACGGCAATTACAGAGCTCCCTTCTTGAGGAATGTCATCAATAATCAGGGCCGTTGGGGTGTCTCTCACGCTCGTCCTCCCACTGAGTCTCGACCTGGCCATGTCGCCATCATCGCTGGCTTCTATGAAGATCCCAGTGCCGTCACCAAAGGATGGAAAGCCAATCCTGTTGAATTTGATTCCGTCTTCAACAAGAGCAGACACACGTTTGCTTATGGCAGTCCAGATATCATTCCTATTTTCTGCAGTGCTTTACCTCACTCCACTTGGAACTCTTATCCTCACGAGTACGAAGACTTTGCTACAGGTTCCTTTCCTTGTTTGCGTATGCCATATTGAGATGCAACCACTATTTTTTTTTTTTGAATTATACACATAACTGGTCCAGACTAGTCATGTGTTACCCCGTGTCGAGTTTTTATCCTCAAGTTAATCACCACCAGGCCACAAGTCCTGGTTAACCACTGTTTTGTTATCACTGGAATGTAATGTGCATTCGTGTCTTTGGTGTAGATGCCTCCTTTTTGGACGAGTGGTCTTTTGATCAATTCGAGAGCCTTCTCAACAGGTCTCACCATGACCCCAAGCTGAAAGAGCTTCTCCACCAGGACAAACTTGTTTTCTTTCTCCACCTTCTTGGCTGCGATTCCAACGGTCATGCTCATCGCCCTTTCTCTTCCATCTACCTCAACAATGTCAAAGTTGTTGATAAGATCGCTGAAAGAGTCTACCATCTCTTGGAGGATTACTACCGAGACAACCGCACCTCCTACATCTTTACTGCTGATCATGGGATGAGCGACAAAGGGAGTCATGGAGATGGGCATCCTACCAATACTGATACTCCCTTAGTTGCTTGGGGAGCTGGGATTAAGTATCCCAGACCAGCAACTGGACACAGTCACTCTGATTCTGTTGCTAGCTTTGTTGACAAGCACGCTCATGATATGCCCACACCGTATGATTGGGGCCTTAATCGCGTTGAGAGAGTTGATGTCAACCAAGCTGACATTGCACCCCTCATGGTTGGTCTCTGTTCTTATTTGTTTTCTCCTCAAACAAACAACTTCGCTATGAATCTGTTTTTCGAATTCTTTAGTCACACTTTTTGTTACTATTTGTAGTCAACGCTCTTGGGTTTGCCATGCCCAGTGAACTCTGTTGGAAACCTACCACTTGGTTACATGAAGTTGAATGAGGTATGTTTATGTGAACTTTTCGCTAGTTGTGTCTTGTCAAAAAAGATTAGGTGTTTGGTTGTTGTGCATTTCTTAAAGTACCAATTCCTTATCGAATGTTCATGGCTGAGAGAGAGGTCGAAACTCACTAAGGAACTGGTTTATAATAGGAAAAGAAGTATATATAGTTTAAAGAAGTACATAGTTGGGAGGTTCAGACTTGTGGTGCTTTATTATTTTTTTGGTATATTCAGGCAGAAGAAGTTGAAGCTGTGCTAGCTAATACCAAACAAATCCTCAATCAGCTTCTTCGTAAATCACGTATCCTTTTGCTCACAATCTAATCATAGCTTTGACACCTGCGCTACAGTACGGTATTCTTATACTGGTGGAAATAAATATCGTTATTTAAACTCATAGTTCAAATGGTTTTCTTTCATTTGTTTCTTAGCATTGCTTATAATCTGCCATTTATGTATTGTGTATGGTCATCCTTGACAAAATCAGATATAAAAATGTCAAACTCCTTATTTTTCAAGCCATTCAAGCCGTTGGTCGACCATTCCTCATCGCTGAGTCAGATTGATGAGTTAATTTCTGCCAAGCGTTATGAAGCTGCAATGAAATTGGCTGTAGACCTCAGAAACTTGTCGCTAGAGGGCCTTCATTACTTTCAAACGTATGACTGGCTAATGCTGATGACTGTAATTACCCTTGGATACACTGGATGGATGATCGTACTCGCCCTGCATGTTCTGCAATGTTATAGTTCCCTATCAGGAGATTTGTCCAGGAAAGGGCATTTATCTGTGCAGAAAAGACACTCCAGAAAAGTAATGCAAATACTTCACTTTGACAAGCTTTATACTCTTACTTGTTTAGCTGCTATGTTTCTTGGTTATAGTTAAATTTCCACCTTTCTCATATAGATTGATCATTCTGATGCAGGTATATCTATCAGGCTGTCTGCTTATGGCGATCCTCACTGTGCTAAATTTGATGGAACACTCTCCCCCTCTTTACCATGCATACATTGGAATGACAGTATTTCTATGGACACAGATTTTAAGTGAATACCGATTAATAAGAGGACTGTGGATATATTTGAGGGAAAGGAAGGCTGGCTACTTCATCAAACTTTTATTTGCCGCAGCTGTGTCAATTGTCATTGTGGAATTATTGGTATGTGTGATGGGATTGTCCAGTACGTTTTTTTTCTGATGTGGAGATATATGTTGCCCTGATCATTTGTTCTTTTAACATTCTGCAGGTCCATAGCTTCACTGAGAGAAAGCTTTACACCTGGTTTTTCTTGATAGCAGGTTTTGTGTCTTCGGTTTTGCTGCACATTTCAATTCCTTGGAGATCTGGGATACCAGTTTTTGTATGTATTTCCTGTTGGTTCCTGTCTGTCTTCACTCTGATGCCAGCGGAAATTCCTGATAATAATAACCTCGTGTAAGTCCCTTTCTCTCCCTTGCCTGCCTGAGGTTTTCTCTGTTTTGTGGTATACATGGCATGGAAACAGAATTTATTACTTAGCAGATCTGGTAACCCTTGAGGCGAAACTCATCTAGAACAACGCTTCACTCCCTTTGGCTTTGAATATGATTATTCAGTAGAGTTTAAAGAATATAAATTACGTTGAACACATTGACAAAAAGAATGTAAAATTGTATTGAACACAATATTAGCATCTTTGCTCTCCAGTGTCAACTTTTAGCTGTGAAATGGTCACTGTTTCATGTTGGTACCATCTCTTGGTTGCAGAGTTATAAGTGGAGCTATCATAATAGTAATAAGCCTTGCTGCAAAGTGGCTAGACACACATGCAGAAGGGAACAAATTTTGGCAGAGTATCACTATTCATGAAAGCAGGAAGCCGATGTGGTCCAAGCTCTATTTCATACAGGTAGAGATAGTCCTTTTGCTACTTTTAAAACTTGAGATTTTGGTTCTACGTCTAGTAGTTCACTTTTTCCATGGTGCGAACGGGAAACAGATTATTTTGGTTGGAGTTTCGTCGGTGATGGTGTCTCTGTCAACAAAGCACCGAACACAGAATCAAGAACTACATTCGTCACACCAGTTCATAAACTGGCTAGTTGCCGGTAATATCTCAGACCTATGTTCGGTTTGCATAATGTGTTTAAGTTATCATTGGTTTTTGACAGTCTTCTGTCTTTGCAGGTTCTTCGATGGTTCTTCCGTTGTTTTCAGGAAATGGCATCCTTTCACGTTTAAGTTCAATATTTCTTGGTTTTGCGCCTCCATTCCTTCTTCTGTCTATTGGGTTTGTCTCTCTACAAGACTTGTCTATAGATGAGAGTTCACTGGTTATATGGATCATTGTTCTGTTCTCATGTCTTCGATATTTGGTTGCAGATATGAAGCTGTCTTTTACAGTGCTCTTGCCGTTGTACTAATGTCATGGATATTATTTGAGAACGCTTCTCATCATTCTAGCAAAGCAAAAGATTCATCTCTATCAGAACAAAACACAGAGGAACATGTCACTATTGGAAGTGAGGAGAGATACTTGCAGCTATCAGATGTGCGGATTCCTTTGATTTTTGTAAGCCACCGTCTCTCTTGCCCTTCGTCCTTCTGTTACATTGGGACAAATATAGCAGGTATATGAAGTTTTGGTATTTTTGGATTGTGTGTTTTGTAGATGGTTTTGTTCAATGTGGCTTTCTTTGGAACTGGGAATTTTGCAAGTATAGCAAGTTTTGAGATATCATCTGTCTACCGGTTCATCACAATCTTCAGCGTGAGTGTCTGCAACATCTAGAATATATAGAAAAGAATCTCATTGTTGCCTTTTCTTCTTTCAATATTTTTTTCTGATTCTATACGTTCTAATGTTAGTAATTGCATTTTTCTGGACAGCCCTTTCTGATGGCAGCACTTCTTATATTTAAGCTCTTCATACCGTTCATGCTTGTCATGTGAGTATAAACGCTGAACCAAACTCATTAACAATGACTATGCTATGAAAACTATACACTCTTGTTTTTAATTTTGTATCTACTAACTTTCTTGTTTCCCTTTGACTACTTGCTTGTAAACTGGCAGATGTGCGTTCAGTGCAATAACGAAATTAGTGAGAGTGCCAAGACTGGGATGTTACTTCCTTGTAATCTTATTTTCAGACATAATGACCATACATTTCTTCTTCCTGGTAACACACTTGTTATGATTTGTGATCTATGTCAAAAAGCATATATATATATGAGTTTGTGTGTTAAGAAAAGCTTCTTTACCTGACATTTGAATGCATTATTATAATGCGCAGGTGAAAAACACAGGAAGCTGGATGGAGATAGGGAATAGTATAAGCCACTTTGGGATAGTGAGTGCTCAAGTGGTCTTTGTGCTTTTACTCTTTGCGCTCACAAACCTCTACACCAGAACCATCCGAGTTAAGCCGCTCTCTACCTCCCCTTCTCTCAAAACGCTCTGAGAGATGGTAAACTTTCTATGGCAGAAGATTGTAGCAAATCAAATCTTAGTTCGATCAGGAGATTAGTTCTATGAATATGAAGTTTTGTTTCAATCCACTTCGAGTTTTAGGGGAACCTTATAGAATATTTTCGTGATACAGTTTTTAGAGTATTTTGATAAACTAACATTTGATAAATTTATTCAAATATTTTTTTCTTTTGTGATGGATGAATGATGACAAATATTTCCCTGACTGATTATATCATCTGGAATGATTTAGCTAAGAAAATAATCAATATTATAAAGTAAAGAGTGAGCTATATTAATCTATGAATAAATAGAATTAAAACGTTACTCCAATCCACACTCAAGTCTAATGGCTTCAATGAGGGCCGGAGATACAAAAGGAGGATCATTAACAAGGCTTCTCTGTGAAGATGTTGTTAGATTTATGGAGTTTTTGACATTGCTATTTGGGTAGAAGCTTTTCATTTCTTCTTCTGCTCCCCAACCTCTGTAAAGGATCACTTTACTTGGCTCCTGCGACACCAGAAGAGCTCCTGTTTCTTCCTGCACGATTTCATTCACCACCACCCCATTTTTTTAAGAACAGATCAAGAACTAATAATGATTGGTTTGTGCATATATGAATCAGACCTTGAGCTTTGCGATGACTTCTTGCACAGATGTTCCCTTGGCTCTCCCTTTGACATTTACGATTGCTAGAGGGTTCCTCTGAAAATGCGTCTTCAGTGTTTTAGCTAAACCGGTTACAACGTTGCTTCTTCCTACAATATTGGAATATTTTGAAGTGTCAATTCTGATTAATCGTAACTGTAAGGTTCCAAGTAAGCAACTCTACCTACAAGTTATCAACTACAGGTGTTGACGTTATGTAATGAGCTTTATCCAAAAAAGGAAAAATGACTTAACTTAGAAGTACTGGATTTAAGTACGAATCAGGTGGTTTCCTAGCATTGAAGAGTAATGAAGATAGTGAAACTCACCTACTGCAAAGGGTGGGCGCTTCTTCATCTTGAGAGCTTGTTTTCTCAGGATGAGTCTTTCTCTATTGGACAGATCTGCGACCAACTCATGATTTTCTCTTTTGCTCTCTGTCAGAGCTGAGCCACTTCTCGTTGATGATCCCAGTTCTTGTCCAGTTGGTACCTTTCGCTCAGCATTCAGGAAGCTGTTGCGCGGCTAAAATCCGCAGAAAAAGGGGTAAAAGAATTAGATATCGCTACACACATAGGGGCCAAAGAGGAAAGATAAAAGAGTTCTAGACATTACCATGTATCTATCATGAAATGACGAAGCCT
Organism: Brassica napus; assembly: GCF_020379485.1. NCBI lineage: Eukaryota > Viridiplantae > Streptophyta > Magnoliopsida > Brassicales > Brassicaceae > Brassica > Brassica napus. Next base: position 56,448,029 of record NC_063448.1, on the reverse strand, counting down.
CGGCAAAACCGGTTTCTGTAAGTATAGATATATTTGCAGTTGAATCACCGTCATGTCTCCGAGAAGAGCCAGGCCCAGTTTCATCCTTTTTATATGCATGACTGCTCGTAGTAGATTGGTCGACTTCATCTTCGCTGTCATCCTTAGAATTTATACACCAACACTGTTAGAATCAGATTTTGGTAATCAGAGAATATATTAATATATTCAGATTTACTTGATGCTAGATGCCAAGTTACCAGTCGTATAAAAATATATGCACTGGAGCCATATGCAAGAAACTTCGAGTAGGAGCTGAGAATCTTACCTCCCAGTTCTCTTCGCCAGAGGAAGGAATTGTTGAGTCAGAAGAATAGCTGAGTTCAGTTTCTCCTCTTGATTTCTCAGGTTCAACATTCTGATTTTCTGTTTCTTCTTGGACCTACAACGATATGGAGAAATGATAAAAGCACAGAAGCATTAATGTAGCATCAAGCGCTGACCTGAGTCTACCAAACTGTAAATAATTTACCACTCTGCTACTTGGTTCCCCATCTGAACACGTTTCGTTGGTCGCACTGTCCTCAACCTGCCCTCGACCAGCATTTCAAACGTTAGGACCATCTTCCAGGATTGTTTAAGCAAATCAAGCTGAGCAAAACACATATGACTTACCAACTGACGGTTCAATTCATCAATGTTGTTGGAAAGTTTCAGCACATGCAGTTTTAATGACTGCGTTAGTTTTGAGCAGAAAACGAATTAGAAATTCCCGTGAGGAATTCACAAAGTCAATTTGAAGTTTCTTAACGAAAAAATTCTATCAGGTCAAGGATTTCTTATGAATTTTTTCTTACCTTTCGACGTTGTGCTTCCACAGATCGCTTCAGAGCCTCTCTCTTACTAAGAAGTGTTTGAGGTCGTAGACATGAAGGCCTCTCATAATTCTTGCCACGATACACAATAATTGCATAGCCCTTACTTACCATCTCCACAGCAACTAGTATGCCACCACTTTCTGCTTCCAAAATTTCTGCTACTTCGTGTGCAGCTTCCATGCTATGTTCATGACAAATAATCTTCACAAGTTCCCTATACTTCCAGTGAAGATGCATGTTCTCTATTGTTCCATCAAAAACGCCTCGTCTACCTTGAGAGCACAACAAGATATGTCAGAGCGGGATAGTTTAACATATGACATTTCAAAGAGATGAGTCCATGAAAGTTATTCTTTTACCACATATATTTACACGACATTCAGGAACAAGATGCTTTCAAATGGCAAAGGATGAAAACAATGACCTACCCAGTAAAAGGAAAGGCTTCATTTTCAGGCCAATTTTCCGTAGCATGTACTTTTCGTCTTCAGTAATACCCTCCTTATCGATATCAGACTGTTGAGGGCTCTCTCTACTCTCCAGCTCCGCCAGAATTCTTTCTGCGTTTGCTTTCTTTTCTAACGCCTAAAAGAGAAAACTAATGATTGACAACTAGAAAAAGAGCAGCAATCCTCCACCCCCTCCCCTCCCCCCCCCCAATGAATTCAATAGAGAAAGCTGTTAGGGCATACCATGGACAACTTGATACTAGTTCTTTCAAGGATCGCCTCAGGAGATTTCCGCTGTCTTGGTTTCATTTGATGATCCTTTGTAACAGCCTGAAGTTTTATTTCCTCTTCGTTTTCAGTCAGGATATTACCATGCACACTTGATTTATCCATGATCATTGTTTGCCTCCTCCTTTCTTCTATTGCAGAAGACACTGCGGATGGTAGGAAATCTTTTCCTCTGTACAAGACAATGAAATCCTTATCCCGAGAAATCAGAGTCCCTCCAGTCAACCACTGCAACAGACATATCTCATCAGTAGATATCTTCAGTCATAGGGGCTCCAAATTGCACAAATTTCCTAAGCTAACAAAGCCACACTTAGTTTAATACTTTAATCTATTTAAAGTAAACCAGCAACCTTTAACTCTTCGGCCATCAGCTCGCTATTAGTGTTCTGCACTCCTCTCTTCACTGCTATCTTAGCAACCTCACATTTCTCCCAGAGCTTGACAATTGCAACAGCTAGTCCCTGCAAATTTCTATTTCTACCTGGAAGTCGCAGAAAGGTAATAAGTCAACAATCTTCAGTGTCTGAAAGAAGATATAATCAGGTAAGGGCTTACCTAAAGCAAAATGACAAGGGAGTGGTCTACCAAGTCTCCTTAAAATGGTCATTTCGTCATCGGTTAGTTTTGGACTCACTCCATACGGGAGAAGACGAAAAGGTCTCCTGTACTCAGGGACTATGGCCGGGAGAAGATCACCATCTACTGGAAGGGGATCATACGCCCACCAGTCAGTGAATCTTGGACCCAATCCCTCCAGCAAGCGGTCTGCTTCTTCTACTAGCTGTACTTCCCCAGGTAGTTGAAACCGAACCTTATCCGGAGAACCAACGCCTTGTATTAACAAGGGCTTATTAACCATTTTATTAGTAACACTAGCTGGAGAAGATTCTGCAGTAGTCTGTTTCTCTCTACTGTCACCCACATATGATGCCTCTGAAGCAGTTTCCAGAGAAGAAGCATGTGGAAGATTCCCATCAGACACGAAATAAGGGTAGTGATAGTTGACCCCTCTATACAACAAAATCTTGCTTCCAGATCTCCAAATGACCAATCCTCCAGTTTTCGTCTGCCAATAGAGATATGATGAACACTATCATCAGTCTAACATAATCCTCCAAATATTAAACACTAGAGCAAGCCATAAGCTTCCACGAAAACAATAAGTAAACACCATTACGAACCTCCAAAACGTCATGGGTGCGTTTCATGTTCATTCCGGAGATATCCTCGCAGAAAATCTTGACAACCTCCGTTGTCCTCCATCTCTCGTGTATCCCATTCACTATCCCTTCCGTTATCCCTGCCTTTCCTATCTTTATCTTCTTCGTCAGCCTTATCCCTTCCGACCTCAACCTCCTCAGCTCCCCGGGCGGCAATGTCAGCTCCGCCAGCGACGGGACCTTCTCCTCGTTCTTCCTCTCACTCTGCTTTTCCTTCTTCCACACTCTCTTCAACTCATGGTACCTGGATATAGCAGTACCCGACCCGGGCTTCGGAACCGGGTAGCTGGGCGTGCTCCAGCTCGTGTCAATCGTGTGCCCGACCCGGTGTATCGGAAGCTGGTTCGGCAGCGGAACGAATATCTCTCCGGGGGAGTTTTGACCAGACGTAGTCGGAGAACCATGATTAGTCTCTTCCGCGAACCCAAGGCTACGGAGCTTATCAGCGATTCGCTGGATGGCGGATTGGGGAAGAGTCTTTCGGTCGGAGGAAGAGCTACAGACGACGAAGCTCGCTCTTAGGGTTCTGGGAATCAGAAATGGCGGGAAAACTCGATCGGGTAAGGCTTTGGGAGGTAACAATGGTTGCTGCTGGTGACACACAGGAAGCAACATTTCTCCCACACCACCGAAGCAGCACAGAGCAGAAATGATGAGGAAGCATATCCATCCACGGGGCACGTGATTGTCACGTGTGTTTTATATTTATTGGGTCTCCACAAACATCTCTATTATATACGACACGTGACAATGAAGACCCAATGGGCTCATATTGAGTTATTGGGCCACTAGTTTACACCAGTTTTGGTTATTCGGGTCGGGTCATTCCGGTGTCCCCGAATCCGATCGAGGTTGAAGTTTGTTCTGCTAAGCGTCAATGGCGGAAACTTGCAAATTTCATTGAAGGAAGTAAAGCCTGGTTCGCAGAGATCAAGAGATACTGTGAAACTCGGAGAGTTGAATTCATGGGTATATTGAGTTACGCCGTCGCCGGCGGAGGATTTGCGGTAATCGGCGCGTGGGAGTCACTGGACTCATCGAACCTTGATCCGAATCCATCTACCGGTACTGCTCCGTCTTCCCCTATGACGGCTCAGATCACTCCGTCTCCGCCCAAATCTGTTGGATCGTCTTCCGTCCCCGTAGCTTTGCTTTCGTCTCTGTTCATAGCCAACTCGATTTACTCTTTCTTCAGCTCAATCGGATCCAGCGACCGGGTCGGATCGATGCTCCAGTTACAGATGCTGGCGGTCGCAGCTTTATTCCTAGTGTACGCCGTCGTAACCCATCTGGTCAACTCCAAAAACGGAGGCTTTGCAGCTCTTCCGTCTTCGATCACGAGCCTGTTGCTTCTCTTCGGCTTCATCGAGGAGTTTCTCATGTTCTACCTCCAGAAGAAGGACACTTCTGGAATCGAGAATCGCTACTACGATCTCATGCTCGTCCCCATCGCCGTCTGCGTCTTCTCCACGGTCTTCGAGCTCAAATCGGACGCAACCACGCATCGATTCGCGAAGCTAGGGCGCGGGATCGGTTTGATTCTGCAAGGGACGTGGTTTCTGCAGATGGGTATATCGTTTTTCACGGGGTTGATCACTAACAACTGCTCGTGTCACGAGAAGAGCAGAGGCAATTTCACCATCAAGTGCAAAGGACACGGTGATTATCACAGGGCCAAAGCTATCGCTACGCTTCAGTTTAACTGCCATTTGGCTCTCATGGTGGTTTTAGCTACCGCGTTGTTCTCCGTCGTCGCGAACAAGAAAGGTTATCTCCGTGAAGATCATTCAAAGTATCGACCTCTCGGAGCTGAGATGGAAAATTTAAGTAACTTCACTCTCGATTCTGATGAAGAAGATAGTAACGTAGCTAAGGAAACTGCTCTTAATGGAATCATCACCTCACACGCTTAAAGGTATCAAAGTTTCAGACTTTTTTTTCTGTTTGTTGGGAGGATTGATGAAATGATATGTAATGTAACCAAACACACGAAATAAAAAAGTTGGAAATCTTTTGCGTTTGTAACAGAGAAAAGTGTCTTCTTAAGCTATTACAGTTAGATCACTCATGTGGCAAACGGTTAGTTTTTAAGTCAAAGAAATCGAAACTCTTATTTAGGAGCTTTTTCTTCTTCTTTATCACTGCCTTGATCACTACTACTCTTGAAATACTTGCATAGAACTATGTAGACCGCAAAGCTAATAGTACTTGTAAGAGCAAGCAGCCAGTAGTATTTGTCTAGCCTAGCTTCCGACATATCATCTGCAAACCAGTTTTGCCCTTCACCTGTTGAGGTCGAGTAAGCCTCCACGACTGAGATCAGCCCTGCGCTCACAAAGCTTCCAACGCCAAAGACACTTGTGTAGAGAGCAAACCCCATTGTTCTCATTCTAACCGGAACCTCGCTGTAGAAGAACTCTTGCATCCCAACCACTGTGAATATATCCGAGATCCCCAGGAGTATGTACTGAGGTAACAGCCAGAAGATGCTGAGCGGGACGGTTTCTGGATCGTAGTCAGGCAAAGTCTTCACCTTTTGGCTTATGTCTAGTCTTTTCCTTTCGACTAGCGCCGCAATAACAATGGCTATGATAGATAGGAACATTCCAACTCCCATTCTCTCCATCACGGAGATGCCTTGGCCGTTGTTCTTGATTCTTTTGGTGACAGGGATCAAGATCTTCTCGTACAGCGGCATGAGAAGGATTATGGATAGAGTAATGGTGCTTTGCAGGGTCGCAGGGGGGATTTTGAAGCTGGAACCGATGTTTCGCTTCATAGTCATGCCTTGTTTGGTGAAAAAGGTCGCTGGTAGCTGGAAGATGACCGCAAACATGAGAAGCATCGTCCATATGGGCAAAAGGCGAAGCACTAACTTGATTGTATCAACTCCAGAGAAACCCGTTTTCGAACTTTCATCATCCATTTTCTGTGGGGTTGTTGAAGCTTTTTCAATGTCTTCAGGCTCAGCGTCATCATCGCATTCACAAAGAGGCCTCTCTTGTAACCTACACAGACAAGAAACAGGGAGCAAGAATCAGTCATTATGGTAAGTCACACTTGAAAAAAACTTTTTGAGTTAGTGAAAAGAACTCACTCTAGCTCCATAGCATCCAAATCTTCCTCATCTGCAAGTGTATATGTGCTTCTCTGCTTCTTCTTCTTCTTCACTACTCTCCCTTTGATGAACTTAAGGATCTTCTCAAAAGGTGTAGGAGTTGTTTTCGTCTTCAAACCCGTACCAGTACCAGCACCATAAACATAGATCCCGCAACCCGACAAGAACAACAAGATCAACAGGAACATTGCTATTCCGGGTATTGCAAAACCGAGGACCCAACCAAAAGTGTCTTGGATATAAGCCATGACTGTGACACCCATAAGGCTTCCAGCGCAGACGCCAAAGTACCACCATTGAAAAAACTGAGTTTTTCGAGTAGCTTTGGCGTCTTTTTGATCACCGGAGAGAAGCTCAAACTCCTTATCAAGGTCGTGGTCAAGCTGGTCCGCACCAAAGGCTTGAAGAGAAGGGTTTAAGACACCTAACCCGATTGAGACCAGACATAGTGATGAGTAGAGAAAATAGGTGGAGATTGTCTTTGTAGCTGAGCGTGACCCAGCAAATGCCGTCCATGTCAGTCCCACTAGCCCCTTTACAATAATAAAGATTATTAATATTCAAATTTGTATCAAAAGGGAAAGAAAAAAAAAAACGAATTTCCCACTAAGCTAGCTTTTTGCCAATGAGATCCGATAAGACCCATTATGAGCACTATCATCATTTATAATCGAAATTCCATTATCAAGCAAATTAGTATAAACACCATTAGTGGTTAAAGAAAATTATAATCTGATGGTGACCCATTACCATTTAAGATAGCCTAAACCATTTTTTTCAAACACTACTTAGCACATATAATCACTTTCTAATTTTTAAGTTAGACCGTCTAAAACCATTCGGTCTAATACTACCCCGTGCATATCATCACTTGGTCACTGCATGACCGATTAAGCATATCCATACAGGAATATAAGACCAAATATTATCAGCATACATCAGTTTATTAACAAACCCGTTTCAATAATACGCGAATATTAAAAATAAAAAACGATAATGGATCATAAGATGGCCAAGTAGCTAAATCTCTCATTGCATAAACAGCATATTCTACGGTGGAAAGAGAGTTTCAACATGTATATACATCATGAGTATTTCAAGTTTTCAACATATACTGATACAAATATGTACATAGATATAGTTTAATGTAAAAGATTCGTACCACAAAGTAGACAGAAGAAGAAGCAAGGATAGTGAAGAATCTATCCCAATACGCATCAGCCAAAGGAGCAGAGAAGAGAGGCAACATAGAAGTGAAACCCGCCCAAGTGTTAACTGTCTTGGCTGCTCTTGAGTTACTCATCTTCACTACATCTGTTAGATATGTCACTAAGTTTGATGCAACTCCTTTAAACGCATATCTCTCCATTCCCGCAATCACTATACACAAAAAACATCATTAATTTCACAGAAGTTTTGAATCTATGAAAGAAACAAAATATGGCAGCGATGAATTATTAACCTATGAGAAGAGCACATGACTTGCCAAGTCCTCTTGCCTTCTGTTCCATATCCATTAGAGGCTGTCTTTATGTGTTTATTGTCTGTGTGGAGAAAGAGAGAGAAAGAGAGGTTGATTATTTGTATGTAGAAGAGTGGAGAAAAGGTTGATGATTAGTGAGATGTAATTCCCTATTTATAAGTTTTTAAATCAGTCTTTCCGGTGTTTGAAAATTTCCGCTAATGGCAGAGATTAATTTCCATTTGTGGAAACTTAATATATTGTGCCTTCCATCTACATGTATGTATATATACGTATATGGGTGAAAGTGTACATAATTGCATAGAATGTTTAAATACTTATTCTATTAACTTGAAACGATATGGAAAAATGAAAATCCAACGACGGAGGGTAAGAATTACAAAAAAAATACTAAAAAGATGGAGTTTTTTTTGTAGAATTTGAGTCTAAGATGTCGACATTGTCGAGAAAAAGAAACTGATTTAATAGAAATACGTGAAACCGGCAACTTGGTTGAAGTAGATTAGGAAACTCAATATGTACTCTAGATTCATATATTCATAACCGTTACACTAACTCTTTTTTGTCAACACGAGAACTTTTATTCTGCTAACAAAACTGAAATTTAGCAGCATAAGCACAATATGTGTGTGTGTGTGTGACATAGAAAATACACCATAATAAATACAAAACGTTAGCAAACTAAAATTCCACATTCTGAGAATTACGGGAACAATATTTAGAAAACAGACATGTAAGTGGTCTCTATAAATCTTTGCCAAAAGAAAGTCTCTAAAAATACTATAAAAACATAACATTTATGATTTTGTTGGAACGTCGTAACTATATATATACATAAAGGACTAAAGGAGTTCGCTAAATAAACATCTAATATATTATGAAAATGTAGGCCATAATCTTCATTTAAGTCGAGGACCTTGATAATACCACGGTCTAAAAAACAATTTTAACATAATTGTGATAGATTAACTTTAATTATTTGTTTATTTATAACTAAACACTAATAAGTCTACTAAGGTCTTATCCCTTTGTTCTTTTTTTCTTTTTTATCGACGACACCCTTTTAGTTATATACTAGGGTCAGTCCGCCCTACGGACGGGATATTAGTTAATTTGATATTCACTAAATGTTCGAGTTGAAATTTGTTTTAAGATTCAAAATTTTGGTTATCTGTTATGTGTTACTTATTAGTATGCGGTGGTATAGTTGTTTTTCGATTATTCTTACTTTGGTATTGTATCAAATTAACTAATTGTCCAACTCATAATTATAGATGTACAAATGTGGATTTGTGATAAAGTTTGATGACAATACTGTTTTTTCTTTTTAATTCTTATTCATAGTGGAGTGTGCATGTGTCAGAAAGAGGCATATAACAACTTTTATGTTTTTGCGTATGGGTTTTAAATATATATTATTTTGTATAATGCATACTTGCTCTACAACATTTGCTTGTAAACTAAAAAAACTGTTTTCTATATTTTTAAAAGAGAAAATATTGAGTCTATAATATAACATGGACATATGTATTGACTATATATAGAAATTGAGTTTTATTTTAAAATGACATATGTATAGAGGTTTTTCAACCATTACTTCACTGGCACAAAACATTTATAACTGTAAATATCTTCTTTTAAAATCAAAACTAATAAAAACGTGTACAACAAATGTATTTTGATATATATTATATGCATCAAGTTATAAAAGTTGGAAACATTGCAAAACTGTTTGGAGCAAAGTTTTTAACTTCACGATCTTCATCTTGACGTCAGTTCAGTGTCGGCCCTGGCCACAAGCAGAAGAAGCATGAGCTTCCAGCCGACACGATAATAAGTATTTTCGCGGCCACATATTTATGAAAAGTGACTTAAGCTTAGTGGTTCTAAGAGAAATTACCAGTGCTAGAGGTACTGGGTTCGATTACCCCTGACTGCATTTATTTATTTTGGCTCTAAATATAAAATGGAACACGTATCACTCCCATAATGCACGACTTGATGACGTGGCTTTACGGGAGAGAGACGAACATTTCTTTATATATATAGATAGATAGATAGGTATAGAGTGAATCACGTAAATACCAAAAGGAAATGTGAATGATTCTTTTTTTTTCTGGCCATGAGGATGCTATACATCAATATGTCAAAATTATGCAACACCATGCGGTATGTAATCACTATAAATGGATCTATCATCTACTTTTTACTATATTTCATCCTTTTACGTATATACTGATTCGAAAAAGAAACAACAAAGTTATTTTCCTTTCATTTTTATTAGGCCTATCGGTTCCATATGTAGATTTTACGTCTTTTTATGTTTTACTTTGTATTTCTTTTATTAAAACTTGTTTCTATACATTTCATTTTCCAATATATCGCAGTTTTCTTTTCTTTTGAAACACTTTTTTTTTTCTTTTGAAACACTCGCAGTTTTCTTTTCTATTTATGCATTTTTGTGTATTTTTACACCAAATGCTTACATTAATTTGAAAGTTTTAATGGATGTAGACAAATATAACCAGTAATAAACGAAGAAAATTTTAATGGATGTAGACAAAGAAAAAAAAAGATCCGTTCAAAAGTTTAGTTAAAATTCTAAAGTTTGTGCTCCGAAAAAAAAATATATATATATATAAGGTTCATCTTTTGTGTGCTAATGTTTCCTTTTTCAACTTGATATTTTATTTATGTGTTTCTAATTTATATAATTTTCATTTCACGTATTGTTAGTTTTATCAAAAACATCTGGAACGGAAGGTTTGTATGTGAAATTTCATTTTCGTGATTAGTATTTGCTTAGTCTAGTGTTTGAGCTAATTTATTGCGGAGCGACGCATATTAAATTTATTTTAGATAAAAAGCCCCAGACAAACTTTGATTTTTCTAACTAAGGTATCACTAAGAATATACTACATACAATAAGTGTGTCGTTAGGTAGGTCTCATGTGGCACGTATAATGAATAGCGAATACATGAACGAAACACGTGTTCTCTCAACATGCCAAGTGTCATGTATTACAGCGGATGCATCTATACACTTGTGGCTTCTTAATCCAAGGAATGTTATAAATAAGATAAAGAGTACGTTGTATAATTGTGAAGTTGATTGTAGTATGACGTTGGTATCACTTGCGATGTCTTACATGTCTAAATTACGTCAAAAAGTGAGATAAATTAAAAGCGATCGTGGAAAAAAAAAACAAAGATTAAAAGTGTTCTATACTTTTGTCCATTTTTTACACAACTTTTTAGCTTCATTGACTGACTTTGTGGGAATTATATATATGTATTTGTCTTTTGAGATTAAATCTAATCTACAAACATTTGCAGAGATGCAACGTTGATGGTGATTGGTCATCTGCCAATCGCCATTAGATTGGAGTTCTTCGTTGCCAGAGCTAGATGAGGGATTAGATATAACAAATGGTCTAAAGAAAACGCATTATACCGATCGAGACTTGTTTCAACGCTCGATGATACAGAGGCACAGTGAACTATGATTCGCAATTGATGGAAACAAGCTTTATTGGTTATAAGATCAAAACTCTAATATGGTACGCATGGTTTTTAGAGCCATATGTCCGGAATGTTTGGAGACTTTACACTACATATATAAGATAAAATTTCAGTTAAGTACGAAGTTACTTACTACAGATTTTTGGCTATGATAAGTGTTATTTTCGATGATAAATTTCTATTAGATATCAATAATGCGATAATGGTTGAAAAAGCAAAAGCTTTTCTTGAGAAAAAGAATGATAGAATCAACTTTAGGGTTTGCCTTTGGAGAAAGGTGGTGTCCTGAGTGCCACAGTATGGCGACTCGCACCAAATTGTTAAAGAGCAGCTTCCGTGCATCAATCTTCTCTCTTCTCTGATGTGTATATTGCCACGTGGATCATGTCTTTGTCGACGTGGATTTATCTACGTCACTTCCCGATATTCCACTGGATCCTTTTCTTTTTCATCTTTTTTTTTCACAAACAAATCATTGATTATTCTATAAGGTTATTGAAAAATATTGTTTGTACGTAAATGTTTTTCATTAACATGGCCCAATAATGCTGAAGACACAGAAAGTGAAGATGATTCATCGTCCAATAGTTTTATTTTTATAAATTATAATATTACAAAATACCACTGAAGAGTGCAGTCAGGCTCAATTTGGGGTTTTATATATAAGTTATCTATACTTGTTAAATACATAGATTATTCAATATGATTATCTTCGTTAACATTTATGATTACATGTATTAGCTTTTTACAAAACAAAACTAGAACAAGTAAACAAAAACTAGCTTTGTTTCTGTGTTAAGTGGTTTATGCAGATCATATCATTTAGATTGAAAACTCTTACAATATACAAAATATCCCCTATATATTATTTGTGAAACATTACAACTTCTTTTTGTAACCACATGTCATCACTAGGATGATTCTTAGAATTACTAGAGAAATATGTTGGTCCATCTAATTATATAATAAATTTTTTATTAAACTAACCATAAATTCATTATTAATGTCAATTATTATTTCCTTAAATAAAGATTACGGAATTGCCTAATGTGAGTAAAGTATATATGACAATTAATGATTTTGAATAAAAAAGATCTGATAAAAAAATGTATCTTATCAAATTTGTTTAATTTAAAACTATTAAAATAACTTTAAAAAAACAAAATAACCATATTATAAAAATTTAGATTTTTCTGTATATTTTATATTTTGAATTTTAAAAAATGACTATAAATTACTAAAATTGTTAAAAGTCTCACATTCAAATTTTGCGATCCATGGTTTAAAATTTTTGTTATGACAAAATACAAATGATTACAAAATCATATAAGTAAAAGTCTAATTTAATTAATCATTAAGATTTAAAATATATATGTATATATATATCATTCTAAATTAAACTATAAACCATATTGAATAAATAAATATTTTAGTTTCAAAATTTACTTTGAATAATTTTTTTGATAAAAGTTTTGAACTAACATTGATAATTTTTTTAAATTATCAATTACTAAAATTATTAGTCTCACAATGAAAATTTTGTTATCAGTAATTTAAAGTTTTTGCTATTAAAGATACACATGATCAAAAAAAACATATGAGTAGAAAACACCATTAAAAAAAAATAGACATTAATATTAAAAATATACTATGTATGTTAATATCATTTAAATTTAATTACATATCCTATCAAATTTGTAAAAAAAATTGATTGTATTAATAAAATTGATTTATACGTTCGCACCAATTTTATTATATATGTAATAGTTACTGACTTTTAATTATTTAATATATATTTATTATTTCATAATATTTAAGAACATATAATACATAAAATAATTTTTATATATAATTTTTATCCCGCGCAAGGTGCGGATCTTAATCTAGTTACCATGATATACTAGCATATGTTCGTGTAGATTGAATGTCGTATTAATTAAATAAAGCGCTTTTTATATAACTAAAAACTTAGACCATAATTAACTCGGAGTTCTGAGTAGGGTTCTTAGAGTGGAACCCTGTCCTAAGAACCCCGGGTTAATCATGTTATATCAAAAGTATAATGGAAACTATGTATAGGCTCCATTGTTGAGAACCTGGGAGAAACACGTGCTTACGATTCGTTGAGCACGTGACTTGCGAAAGCTATTGAGATGTAAATGTACGTTCGTGTTTGTAAGTTAATGAACGATTTAAAATAAATAAATAGTTGCAACAAAGTTAAGACTGTTGATGAGAAAACATATATCACTAGTTTGTAGACAACATGACTGCTTAACAACCAGAAAACTCACTATGAAGTTATGATGTAGATACTGACAAATATATTGAATTTGTGAGTTTTAGAAAATTATTCTAGACACCGTAACTGTTTATTTTAATAAGTTCGTATTAACTTAAAAGATTATTTATTAGATGATAAATAGATCATCTGACTATACATTCAGCTTTCGATATCATATTCTTTGTTACCTTCTGGATTGTAAGTTCTTGCTCTTTTGTCTTTGTTCCTTCTCTTCTTATTGTAACAAGTGACTTGCCACAATTCAAAAAAAACTGAAAAACTTGGTCTAAATCTTAACATTTACACCAAAAAAGAATAAATAATTTCAAACAACAGTGATATAAAATATATCTGAAAGTTGTAAATCATACTATGTATAAATAAAACTCTAATCGAAATTTAAAGTATATTTTCAGTAAATAACGTAACCACTGATTACAAGAATATGAATCGCAGTATATGGTGTATAGCGTACCCCACCTATGGTGGTTTAGTGAGATGGATATCATTTTGGACTACACAGGAGAAAGGGGAACATATAGCACTGTATCTACATGGGAAAACATCAATTCATGAATAGAAGCTTTACTTCATAAGCGGAGTTTTTTTTGGGTGCAATTCATAAGCGGAGCTAAAGACGATAGAATAAAAACAAATATTCTCAACTGCAGTCCGAAAGCGATCAAAACCAGCTGCAAACAAATAATAATAAAAAATAACTAAACCTCAAGAAGTTGCTGTTTAAAATTATAAACGTAATCTTTGCGCGCGTTCCTAATCCTTACCTACATGCTACGTAAACTCGCACTTAACGAGCCCATGTTTCTTTCACGAGAAGCACCATTAACCCTTGGGTGCTTAATTTTTTTTTTTAGTCTTTTCTCTGATTTAAAAAAAAAAATTAAAACGAACCAATCGCGAGTCGCCACGTGTCAGCGAGACCCACAAAACAGCTGACGCCAAATCTGGCGTCTTTGGCATAGCTTCTTCTCCTTTTGTAGTGGAACCCACCCCTAAACCCTCTTCTTAGCTCATGCATTAATCCTGCTCTAAGGTGACTACACCTGCACTTACAAATTTGTATTTTTATATATCAATGTGATATAACAGTTATAAGGTTCTATTGGATTGGTGCTACCAAATTAATTATCACTGGCATATATAATATATAGTTTAATGCTTGTGTTATTCACTAACATTTAAAGATATATAATATAGTATTCTTATGGTGCCTGTCTACACAACATTATAGTCTCCAAGTAAGTATTTAAATATGACTAAAACAATACTTTGTTAAACCGTTATACTTTTTTTTTTTCTTTTTTTTAACCATATCAAATGGACTCTTGATTATACTACGTATTATCATATATGTGAATGTTTGGTTTCGTCAGACGTTTTCTGCTAAATTGCTATACGATGCCTGTCTCAAGATAAAAAGTTTTGAAGAATACATTAAAAGACCTTGGTAGTGTAAGACCAACTTTCTTAGTTTTTAACCATATAATTTGGACTTATATATGTCTCTATCTCAAATGCACTAATGTCGACATACGCATATACTAGGTTTCTTTCTTCTATATCTAATTCTAATAAAATAAAATAAAATGGGGTGGATCATCTCCAATCAATAATGAGATAGCTAGCTAGGAAATCTTTGGGAATTAAGTTTGATCCATTCTGCACACCATATCACAATTTTTAACGAATATTAGAATATGACCATAATAACTTTATTTATTAACCTATTTACTTTCAAAATTTTGTTTTGTTTATTATTGCAGGGTAAATAAAGTAGCAGGTAATAATAGTATTGGCTTTCGAGGATTCAAATAAGATGGGCAGTCGAATGTATTGATTTGACGCTATTGTCTCCCAAGTCGCAACACTGACGCCTAAACCCCAATGGTGTCATTCAGATACTCCAACCAAGATAACTAATAACTAGCTCTTGATCAGCAGATGGAATCGAAAACAGTGTCATATTTTGGGATTCGAGATAACCGGGAAGAGACCGGTGCTGGTACGACCGATCGAAACGAAAGATCGTGTGACGAGAGCAGCAGTTCCGTAAATACAAGTAAGATGTGGTGGTAGTATTGTCATTTCAACAAGCAGGGGTAGAATCGGTAATAAGGGAAACAGTAGTAGGCTCTACGATTTACTTTCCGCTTCATTCTCTCCCATCTCGCTCGCTCGCTCTCCTTTGGCAGATCTGAGAGTTTTGGACAAAGAATAAAAACTTGGTAACGAGGTTCGTATCTCTCTTCCTTTGATTCACTCATCCCTTGTATCTGTGCTCGTTTCAGCTTGAGCTTCCGATGATTATCCTTAGGATTCGCTAGATTTAGATCCACAGCTTGTCTCATGAATGAATTTTTACAACATCGACTTCTCTTTGCTGATTTTGTTACCAATTTTCTGGAACTTTATTGTATGATTCAGTCATTGAGATGTTGAATGGTCTATTATGGTGATTGTGTTGGTAGATCGATTCATGCTTTAAGCCCTGTCTATGACTTATTGATGAAACATGCCTCGGTTGTGCTTAGTAAGGTGTGTGTGTTTGTATCATATCTGATCGGAGTGGCTTGTGTTCCCTATTTGATTTCAATTTCATAGTTGTATTTCTATCATATGAAATTTTAAGATGTTTAGTCTGATTTTTATGTTATTTTGTTGAAAATTTTCTTAATTAATCCACATTTTAGCAGGGAAACATGCCTCCCCAGAAGATCGAGACGGGTCACAGCGACATTGTCCACGATGTCGTCATGGATTACTATGGAAAGCGAATAGCAACTGCCTCATCAGACGGCACCATCAAGATAACCGGAGTGAGCAACAGCGGCGGGTCTCAGCAGCTAGCTACCTTAACCGGCCACCGAGGTCCCGTCTGGCAAGTCGCCTGGGCCCACCCGAAGTACGATTCGCTCCTCGCTTCGTGCTCATACGATGGGCAAATCATAATATGGAAAGAAGGAAACCAAAACCAATGGACGCAGTCTCACGTCTTCACAGACCACAAAGTATCAGTCAACTCCATCGCTTGGGCTCCTCACGAGCTCGGTCTCTCCTTAGCTTGCGGCGCATCCGACGGAAACATCTCCGTCTTCTCGGCTAGAGCCGATGGAGGTTGGGACACGACGAAGATAGACCAAGCTCACCCGGTCGGAGTCACTTCGGTCTCGTGGGCACCAGCGACGGAGCCAGGGGCGCTCGTTAGCTCCGGTATGCACGAGCCGGTATACAAGTTAGCGTCGGGAGGGTGTGATAGTACGGTGAAGGTGTGGAAATTTGCAAACGGGTCGTGGAAGATGGACTGTTTCCCGGCGCTTCACAAGCACAAGGACTGGGTGCGTGACGTGGCGTGGGCACCGAACTTGGGTCTGCCGAAGTCGACGATAGCGAGCGGGTCGGAAGATGGGAGTGTGATCATATGGACGGTGGGGAAAGAAGGAGAGCAGTGGGAAGGGAAGGTATTGAAAGATTTCAAGACGCCGGTGTGGAGGGTGACGTGGTCGTTGACGGGTAACTTGCTGGCGGTGTCGGATGGGAACAATAACGTAACGGTGTGGAAAGAGGCTGTGGATGGAGAGTGGGAACAAGTGACCGTCGTTGAGACTTAGATTCTTGTTCCTGTTTGTTTGATTGTCATTTATTTTGTTGTAGTAAGTATCAAATGTGGTTGCTTTATACATTTTTTGTTTCTTACCATTCTCTAGATACTTGCTTTCTCTCTTTGCGTTTCTCGTAAAAACATGTGTTATGTAGTATTTTATTATCAGACACCAAAATGATTGTGTTTTCATAAATTTTTTTCAGATTTTTTTGTTTGTTTGTAAGCATTCACAATAATTGAAAGAAATTAATTTGATTTTGGCGGTGGCGCTGAATGTCTGCGGCCATTTACAATGTTAGGTAGTTAGTACTATTCAGCATTGATGTGTGTTTCTAGAAGAGTTAAAAAGGAGGAGGAGGAGGGAAGGGGGGTGTTTTGGTCATTCAACAGATGGCATAAGAAGCGCTAGATTACATAATTCGAAAACTCCTTTCCCCCGCCTCCTCCTGCTGCTTTGGGTAAAAAAGTCACGCCAAAAGCTCTGAGAAAGAGATCTAAAATCTCCAGATGGAGAAAATGCCATGGATAGTGTCGTCTCAAGATGTGGATGCTCTCGCTCTCCAATCGTATAGCCGCAAGGAGAAATCTCTAGGCGTTCTCGTCTCCAAGTATTTTTACATCTCTCCCTCTCTCGATAATTTGTTTCCACCAGATTGGGTTTCTTTGTAACTTTTATTGTATAATAATCAATCCAGTTTCGTGAGGATATATAATCGAGACGATGTTGATTTGTTTGGCATCGATGAGGCGGCTGCCAAATTAGGTGAGAGATTCAGAAATTCTTTGAGATCTTAAAAGCCTTTTTTATTTATTGGGTGGGATTCCATAAGAACAATTGTTTTTGTGGCAGGAGTTGAACGACGGCGTATCTATGATGTGGTCAATATACTGGAGAGCATTGAGGTACACTCTCACTCACTCACTCACTTTCTTCTTCACAAAAAGAGTTAGCTCATTTCACTCTCTGTGTCTGAGGAGCTGAGATTCCCTATGTCTCTCACTCAGGTTGTGTCTAGAAAAGGCAAGAATCTTTACTCTTGGAATGGTTTTCTACACATTCCTCGTTCTCTTCATCAGCTCAAGGTACACTTCACATAGCTCTTCTCATTGCTGTCTGTTTTCAGAGAGAATGTTTTTTTCATCTTTGCTTTTGATTACAGGAAGAAGGTTTGAGAGAGGGTTTTGGTACCTCAAGTATCTGCAGCAACTCAGACAAGGTATACAAAGCATCACATTTTGCAGATTCTACATTGTTGATTCTTTTAGTAGATTCTCTAAGTGGTTGTTGATTATCTTTGAGTGGTCATTAACAAGGGTTCCATGCCCCCCCTTTAGTTTTGATCTAACACAATTCTCTGTGATAGGTTTCACTTGATGATGAAAGTGAAGAGTCTTTATGTTTAACTCCTGATGATCAAGACAACTCCTCACTCTCTAAATTGGGTATCTCTTCTCTTTCTACTCCTTTTTTCCTTTTTTATGTTGTTGGAATCAATAAATACATCTTCTTTCCTAGCTGATAAAAACCAACATGTCTTGTTATTGCTCTTCACTATTGGCATTTGATAAAATTTTCCGAGGATAAGATCTGTGTTAAAAGAGCTCACTTTATTATTATCTTCTTTTCAGAACACAAGAAGGAGAGTTCTCTCTGGCTACTCTCCCAGAACTTTGTTAAGATGTTTCTTTGCTCTCATGTGAGTTATTTATTCCACTACCCACCTCTCTTCTTTCACACACTTTGTGAAATTGTCTTATAACCCTCTCTGCTGCTTTCACTTTAGGATGATCTCATCACACTGGATAGTGCTGCCAAAGCCTTGCTGAGCGACTCTCAAGATCCAATGCATATGAGAAGTAAACTCTCTCTTTCCTTATCTTTTCTCAGCTCTGGTTATTGCATAAATAGTTCATACTACCATGAACCAACCACCAATATCTGAACATGATCAAACAGCTAAAGTTAGGCGGCTTTACGACATTGCAAATGTGTTATCCTCCATGGAGTTAATCGAGAAGGTAAAGTGTTTTGCTCTTTGACCAAATACATTTTACCCTGCAATTTCTAATTTCCAGTGTTTCATCTTTGACTCTCTCTCTCTTTTGTTGCTTTGACCACAGACTCATATACCAGGAACTAGGAAACCAGCTTATAAGTGGTTGGGGTCCAAAAGCTTAACCGAAAAAGGATCAATCTTGTTTAACTCCCCCAATGAATCGAAGAAGCGGGTCTTTGGAACAGAGATCACCAACTTCAGTACAAAGAGAAACAAAACAGATTGTTCATCAAACTACGTACAAAACGGATATAAGAAACATGACGAGGAGGAAAAGAAACCAGCTGCAAAGAGCTATGTGTTTGGCCCATTCTCACCAACAGCTGCATCTAAGAACAACAACAACAACAATGCTGGAACCAGTAATAGCGGAAGGCTGCAAGATCTCGAGGCCCTTTCTTCTACATACAAACCTCAGTATTGCAATCAAGGTAACAACCACAGTTAGAGAAGCATGTTAAAAAAATAATAATCCTGCATTCTTGATTCCGTTATATTTAATTGTTGTGGTTAAAACAGATGTAACTGGTCTTCTTGGGCATTACACGGAGGCATGGAACAAATGGTTTGCAGAGCTTGATCGCAAATAAAACATTACTGTGCGCCCCCAAAGGTAGATTGTTTTCACTGGGTACATGATGAGAGCACATAAACTCACAGAACATCATAGGTTTCTAGTCTTTCCTTAATCAAGAATCAACGTATTGTTGTTATTTGTTAATAAAAGTCACCCAACAAAAAATAATCCATGTAATTTTTTTTGCCCCAGTGACTTTGTCTAGTGGACTAGTAGCTCCGTCCATCGATCTAGATTCGAATTCGTACTCTCCTGAACTTATTATAAATGTTTATTCCTATATTTGGTTTGGCATCATTAGATTTTTTCAGGTTCTACAAAGCATTTATTTATGTTTTTCTTTGACTTTGCACCTTCTGTCGCAAGTAAACTATGCAAAAAGGATCGTCTAATGATAGCACATTTGATTGTGAATCTCTTAATATTCAAATGTTTCATAGGTCAAAACTTTCATGACTCATTCAGATGTTTCGATGCGTTAGATTGCTCGGATACTGATCTAAGCTCAAGCTTCAAGATGCCCCCCATTAAGAAAACAAATATTTGTTCAATTTATAGTTTCTTCGAAGCTGAAGATAATGTCTCCACATTAATATTGTTTCTGTTTTATTAAAACGCGAGTGTACTAACATACAAAAGTGAACCTCGAATTTCCTAGACGATTAACAGTAGTATATAGTAGGCATTATTAACTTATGAGAAATATATGAATTGTATTATTGATACGATGAGAGTTACATAGCTTTATATAGTATAGCTATATATGAATCAAATAATAAATGAGAGGATCATACAATTACTAAGGATAAAATATGATGGAGTGATTATTGTGATTGAGTAAATCATTAGTTATGACTGATACTCTTTCTTTGATAGGCATTATATAAGGATGATTTTTTTTTTCTTTTGAAGAATGCTTTTCTTTTGAATAAAAATGGAGAATATATTTTTTTTTGAAACATGATATCTACTTTATTCATTTCTACTTTTTTTTTTTTGAAACATGATATCTACATAGAATGATTTTTTTTATTTCATTTCTACTTAGAATGATATCTAATTATCTACATAGAATGATATTCATTTCTACTTTCTTCCTACACTATGATATCTACATAGAATGATTTTTTCTGAAACATGACATGATATCTACTTTATTCATTTCTTAAGTTGGTTGAATTTTATTTCTTCAAAGATGGGATAATATATTATAATATTTGGTCAAACAAAAGTTTTTCAAACTTTCCAAAAGGGTCAAACTTTCTTCACCACGCAACACTCTAATACAAATTATTTTTACTATTTATTCACCGTAACGAAGATCTCAACTCCACACACAATCCAACCCTTTCAAACAATTTTTTGTTTTTGTTTTCTGAAGAATCTTTTTTTTTAAATGATGAAACTAAAGCAAGTTACGTTGGTTTGCAGCAAACCAACGTAATGTTTATGGTGTTAGCCCTAGTCTCGGCATTGGTTTTCCTACAATCACAAGCTGGTAATTATTGTCCGCTGGAAAATATAAATAGCATACCAGGATGTTTCGATGCGTTGAAATTAGCAACAGGCAAAGATATCAGTAAGCTAACAAGAGCTTGTTGCAGAGCAGTCTTTTCAGTAAGCTCTGATACTTGCTACTTGCTTCTCTTTCCTGGCAAAGCTTACCCTATTAAGATATTCAGAGACATTTGTCTTAATGTTAATTATGTTTCTGCTGCTTCACCTTTCTAATGTTTTATGTATCTATTAATGATAATAATATAATTAAAATGAATCGAACTTTCCTTTTCTATTTTCTCATTCATATTTTATATCACTAATTGATACACAAATACATACTAATATACTATCCTTGATAGTATCCACATAACTGATACACAAATCAATTTTTTTAGTCACGAACCTTCTTCGCACATCTCTGTAAGTCATATTCTTTATATACTAAATCACAAGTCATTTTGCGGAAAAATATTTCAATGTTTTTTAAAAGAAAATCAGTTAAGCAAGATAAGTGACAACTCATAACAATTTTTCAAACACAATCTACAACCCACGATCCTTTTCTTTTTCCACTATCTTTTGCTTTTCTATATTTTTCTATATTTTTAAATTGGATAAACAAATAAAGAAATTAATAATCAAGTCTCCTTGGCCTTTCTATCAAGTATTAACCAAAAGCATCTTCAAGTCTCCTCAAGGAAACACTTGATCTGCCCCTGACTTGTTTGTATCATCACTACTATATAAAATGGACTATTTTAAGAGTTTCTAAAAGGTGCTACATGAACATAAATATTCCCCACCAATCATTTTGCCATGTCACTACGGGCTGGATCTCAAACCAATTTGAAGTTCTGGCCCAACCTTGTCCCGTTCCGGCCCAACCTTAATTCTCCTACTACCTCATTCCCGTAACCCTAATCCTCTACTCTACCAAAAGGCCATTGCTTTCCCAAGAAGGATGTATCGATCGTAAGACATGGAAGCGGCTCCGACTCCCTCAGTTTTTCACCCTATATAAACTCCTACTCATATTCTTGACTCAACGCAAAATCACATAAACCCATAAAAGCACATCCGGTGCTGGCTATCAAAGCAGTCAATCTCTTCATCTTCTTCTTTACTTTCTCTTCAAAGATATACACTGTATATCAAAAGGAATAACTTTGGACACGCTTCCATGCAAGCGTATATTATACACAACTTTGCTATGTAATCTTTAAAAATTCTTATATCCAAATTAATAAAATATATTTTTTATACATGGATAATAACTTGATCATAAAATAAGAAAACATGATGTACAACAAAAAAATAAGCAAACATAGAAAAAATATAACAGTAACAAACTTTTATATTGTGTATCTAATTAAAGATGTTTACTCTATTACGTTGAGTCATTTATTTATTCTTTCACAATATCTAAATCAAGAAAAGAAGTATAATAAAAAAAAAATCAAAGTACCAATTTATTCAAAAGTAAATGTATAAGAGTACAAAAATCAATTATGATTTGTGTAAATTAAAAGTATATACATGACCGTTTGCAGTTTTGGTGTGTATAATTATTTGATTGATGATATATTATTTGATTGTTTTGGGCTGAAATATAAACCTAACATATTGTTATGTTCAATTTAGTTATGTAACTATATATGATTTACTATGTGGAAACAGAAAATGAGATATTTGATTAGATAGGAATTATATACTTTCATTCAATACTTCCGCCGCTGAAAAGATTAATTGATTTTTTTAATTTACAGATTATTAATGGTTACTCTACATTTAATTTATTTGGTTAAATTACGTTTGGTTCACTCTAACTCATTCGAAACAAATTATTTTCTATAATAGGGTATGAAACTAAAGCAAAATTCTACTAGAAATATAATATTTTATTAATTTATAACACTATTTATAAAAAGTATTTTCAAATAGCATGAACAACATTTCCAATAAATAATTAATTATAAAAAAATTCAACAAATGCCAAAATAATTTACAAAACATAATTAGTAAAACACTAAAAATTAAAGAAAATTTCATTTTAAATCGAATATCTTATATAAAGGGAAAACATACATTACAAAACATCATTTGTTGTTACAAAATATATACTAATTATTATTGATGATATTATTGAAACTTTACTTTAAAATATAATTATTTATAATTTTATCACATTACATCTGATTTTCAATTGATTTAGCTTGAAGATGAGTGTTTTATTATCGTAAAAAAATAGTTATTGTAATAATATAAAAATCTGATATTCTTAGAAATAAAAAATACTAGTTATTCTTACTTTAGATTTTCTTCAACTATATCAAATAGCAATAGAAATAAAATAGAAAAAATAAAAGTCATTATGTTTTTCTTAGTTTTTCATTTAATAATTTTGTATCTAACAAACAAAATTGAGCGGTCTTTTCAAGTCAAACCAACCAAATTTAATAAAATTTTCAGTTTTCGAATAAAAACATATTGTATTTATTATAAACTAAACTTTAAATATTTTATAAAATTAAAATATACTTTAGTAGAAAATAGTTTTAGTGTATTTTAGTGTAAAATAATTATAGTGTAAATTTACCCGCCCGTAGGACGGGCCAAACCCTAGTTGATATAATGAGAGTTACATAGCTCTATATAGTAGAGCTATATGAAGCAAATAATAAATAAGAGCATCATACAAATATTAAGGAGAATATACGATGGAGTGATTATTGTAATTGAGTAAATCAAGTATATATGAGTTATGACTGATATTCTTTCTTTGATAGGCATTATATAGTCGTTCAAAAAAAAAGGCATTATATAAGAATGATTTTGTTTTTTAAAGATTGGCTTTGTTTTGAATAAAAATGGAGATATGATATCTAATTTATTCATTTCTTAAGTTGGATGATTTTTATTTCTTCAAAGATGGGATAATACTCCATATTTTTCATAATAAGTGTCATTATAAATTTTTTTTCTTGTTACAAAAAAATGTCACTTTACAATTCCAATGCAAATTATACTTATTTTCACCTGAAAATTAATTTGAAATCTCCATTGATTTTATAAATAATGTTATTTATCTCAAATATTGTTGGTCAGTGATGTATAATTAATAAAAACTTATATATATTTCTGCCATTTTGTTAATCTATGTGAAAAATGTCAAAGTAACACTTATTTAGAAACGGAATGAATGAGTATATTATAATATTTGGTCAAAAAAACTGTCAAACTTTCTTCACCACACAACACTCTAATACAAATTATTTTTCCTATTTATTCACCGAACGAAGATCTCAACTCCACAAACAATCCAACCCTTTCAAACAATTTTTTGTTTTTGTTTCTGAAGAATCTTTTTTGTTTTTGTTTTAAATGATGAAACTAAAGCAAACCAACGTGATATTTATGGTGTTAGCCCTATAGTCTCGGCATTGGTTTTCCTACAATCAGAAGCTGGTAATTATTGTCCGACAGAAAATATAAATAGCATACCAGGATGTTTCGATGCGTTGAAATTAGCATCAGGCAAAGATTACAGAAGGCTAACAAGAGATTGTTGCAGAGCAGTCTTTTCAGTAATCCCTGATACTTGCTTCTTGCTTCTCTTTCCTGGCAAAGCTTACCCTATTAAGATGTTCAGAAACATTCGTCTTAATGTTAATTATGTTTCTGCTGCTTCACCTTTTTAATGTTTTGTGTATCTATTTATTAATGATAATAATATATTTATAATGAATCAAACTTTCTTTTTAATATTCTCGTTCATATTTTATTTCACTAATTGATACACAAATACATACTATCCTTGATAGTTTCCACATAACTGATACACAAATCAATTTCTTTAGTCACAAACCTTCTTCACACATCTCTGTAAGTCATATATATAAGAAAATCAAGTGCACTACGCACACAGCTAATTCTAATCAATACATACTAACGGCGCTAGATTAAGTGGCGAGGATGTTTTGATGCGGTGAGATTAGTGGCGGATAAAGATATCTGATGAGCTACCAAGAGACTGTTACAGAGCAGTGAAAACACTTGCCTCTTGATTTGTTTATCCTGATAAAAGGCTTACACTACTATTATCTTCAAAAACATTTGTGTTAGTTATATATCTTTGGCGTACCCTAATGATATAATTAATCAAAATGGTATCTGTGTGTTTCAATGTATTGTGGTGCTTCGCTGTTGCTTAAAGTCCCATGTCCATCTTGTTTCTCTGGTCTTAAATGGCTATCATGTTTCATGGGCAGACAATGAATCAGGAAACCATATTATACGATTTTTTTTTGAAACCATATTATCCGATTCAGTTCGGGTATTTTGTATCCAAACTATCCAAATATACCAAGAAATAATCAAAAATATTCATTAGATACAGTTTTGTTTGAGTATTTCTATTAAAACTATCTTATTTTATCTGAAAATACACAAAGTATTGAAAATAACTAATATATTTAATTTATCATTTTAATTTAAATTATTATAAATATAATTATAACTAATATTTTAGATATATATTTACCTTTCGAATAGTTTTAGATGCTAATTCGATTTTCGGTCCGAGTTGAGTTCGGTATCGATTCTTCATATATAGCAATTTAGGACCCATTTGATTATTTATTTCGGGTCCAATCGGGTTCGGAATCCTGATTTCGGGGTCGGTTCTTCCAATCCGGATTTTTTTCCCCAGCCACATTAAGCCTCCTAAACAACAGTTATATCCCTTAATAGGCCTTTTACTAAAGAAAACCCGTTTTAACATAAAGTTGAGTAGGTTTCTTTTTACATGCATGGTTACTAGAATTGGGCCTTCTGAAAGACCATATAGGACCCCAGTAATCGCTAGGGCTTCCTCGTTAAAACGGACGTCGCCGCTTGCAAGAGACCTTTAAATACGAACCATCCCTCCTCTGTTTCATCAAGTACTACTCAATAACGGGTTCTCCGTTCAGTTTCGTCTTCAGTATGTTTAGTGTTTACTTCGGTTCTTGGTTTGAATTCTCTCTTTTTTGTATAAATTGAAAAACAGATCAGATGATGAGCTAATACTGCAACAATATGATCTTCATGATTCTTAGTATTTAAGTCTCTGATGATCTATCAACATTTTTTTCTCTCTTCCTTTTGCCAATTATTTGTCTTCTTTGATCTTGTCAGATTGTGTATCTTCTCAATTTGATATTCCTTGTTTTATGCATAAGAGAAAGAAAAGAGATATGATGAGCAACTAAATTGGTCCGTGTTTCAGATTAACCGTGACCGAAAACTTTCTTAACCAAACTCTGATCACTCAAAATCTTTCTTGCGAAATTTACTTTATTTTAATATTTTCTTTTCTTTTTATTTATCTTGTATTCTGCGGTGATGATTTTATGAAAAATTCACATGTCAGACTTCAGAGATTCTTAACGAATCAGTGAGAATGAATTCATATTTTCTGAGCAGAAGACGAGTGTTTTTGCTCCATAAGAGCGATTACAAATGTTGAATTATTTGACCAAAGAAGCTTGAGAATAACCAAGTATTAATGAATTGAACATAATTTAAAGTAAAATGATTATCTGGAGAATAACTAAGTACTAAAGAATAGAACATAATTCAAGTTAAAAATACAAATAATGATCAGTCGTGCCCGAAAGCTGGATCCGTCGTTAAAATGATGTATTTTTGCCGTTCATTAAAAATTTGTTGACAGAATAATTATTAATGTCGAATCCAGTGAACCGTAATTCATATTTTACACTGGTAATAAGGAAGCTTACCAAAGGACAATGATCTGATGCAAAGCTGTAATAAAGATATGTAATTCTCTGTCTAAGCGAGTTCTGAAAAGTACAGCTTCGTGTTGTTAGTAAGCGCCAAAGAAACCGTCGTCAAGGAAAAATGATGTTCGAGTATATTTGCCAACGTGGCGAAACATCAACCAAAGTTTTTTTGTTTAGATCCCCATTTTGTCTCATAATAAGTTTCTCCTTTTCGTGAAATGGATTGGAGGATGGAGATATTTCGAAAGGCAGCGATTGTGCGGCTCCATAGCCACAACGGAAAGTACCTAACCGCCGACGAAGATCAAGAATCCGTTCATCAAAACCGTCGCGGCACTGCTAAAAACACCCGATGGACCGTTGAGATTGTTCCTGGGTCTAATGTCATTCGTCTTCAAAGCTGTTACGGCAAATACCTAACCGCCTCTAATAATCATTTCCTCCTCGGAGCCACCGGTAAAAAGGTATTATTACCAAGGGGGGGTTTTCTTGTTTCCCCCGCAATAAATTACCTAAAATGTAATTAGGTCTTTTTAAAAGATATCTTGAATGACAAGGCATCCCAATAATTTACCTCAAGTTGCAAAACACAATGGAATGTTTATGTTTTGCTGTAATGCAAAACAAAAAGCGCAATGGAAATTTATCCTTTAAATCATTATTAGGTTTTTTGCGTGTGATTTGATAATAACTTGTGAAACAAGGTACTTCAAACCTTACGGGCAAAGTTGGATTCGTCGGCGGAGTGGGAACCAATATCGGACAATGGCAAACACGTACGGTTCAAGAGTCGGTATGGCCAATATCTAAGAGCTAACAAAGGTTTACCGCCTTGGAGAAACTCTATTACACACGATATCCCTAGCCGTACAGTCACACAAGATTGGGTCCTGTGGAGTGTTGATGTTCTCCAAGTTCGAGTTATCAACGATGATGCTGAATCTACCCATAGTTCTTCCGCATTTTCACGGGTGGAGGTACTAATACATAGATACCAACTCTAGTAGTACATTTTCAGATGGTTATATTGTTGATGTTATATAATACTTGATCACCAGTCAGGTGATTCATTTACTGTGAGCTTACCACCAAAATCCGAAGGAAGACTGATATATTACGAGATCAGAGATGATTGTGGGAACATAAATAACGACGAAGTGGGAGAAAAATCATTGATATTCCATGGAAGCGAGTTGACAGAATTGAAGAAGAAACTAGAGGAAGAAACAGGGATCCAAGATCTTATTGTTTGCTCTAGAAACCCTTTGCATGATGCGAAGCTTTGTCCTCTTCAGTTGCATCTCCCTCCCAATAACGCAACAATGCACGTCATCATCGTTCCTCCTTCACTCGGTACTATACTTCTCCTTTGATTACTCTAAGCTTTTCTAATATGTTTTTTTTTTGAACAAATCAAATATATTTTTAAGACTTATATATATATTTAATTAGATCTTAGCTAGCTAGCTAATATTTTAAGTTTTATTTTGCCATATGAGAACAATATTTATAAGAAAGTATATGATACATTTGAGACATGAATGGGCAGAGTTCTTGTTTTCCAAATTTTTGTTTCGAATCTAAAAATGAAAGTTTACTACACGGCATACTTTTTCCTTAAAAGTCTCGTTACGTCTCGTAACATGACAAATCTGCATCACCCTAGTTTAATTAGTTTCTTTATATCTAATTTTGTCATCGATTTTTGTTTTTTGTTTTCCTTTTTGTCTTGCAGATGTTGACAAACGATAAGAGTAATATATGTGAAACAACCAACTTGGAGGAGAATAAACTAAAAGAGTTATTATTGCATGTTGTTTCTTTACTAATAAACAATGTGAAATAAGAGCTTCAGAAATCCAAAACCTTTTGTTAATCCAAAAACAAAACCTCAATACGTATTCCTTCATATGTATTCATTTGTATTACTGTATTAGATACATAGAATAGAAGTATATACTTTCTCTTCCGTTCGACTAAATTTTGTTAATGATTTTGTTATTATTGTACAGGTTTCAGCTTTCTTTTTCTCCCAAAGGTCCCTATTAAATAAACTTAAAGTGTAGCTATTTCGATTCTCCAAGATGATTGTAAATTCTTATTTTTGGGTATATGTATTTGTGAAAGTGACTCTAGCAGATGAGTAGTTTGCATGAAACATAAACGAGTCACCCGTGACGTACTCTAGAACTTGATAACATTCTCTCCTTTGTGATTGTTAAATGTGAATAATCATTAACAATATTTACGCAGTTGTGAGTTTTTATTAGGTCAACAATGTTTTATAGTCTATGACTTGTTAGTTGTTAGAGTAGTTGGAAATAAAATACTAATTATTGGCCGATCAGAGAATAAAAAGTTTATCATTTAAGAGTAAAGCTAAATTTATACGTAATGTACTAGTGTTAAATCAAATCTCATTTTTTTCCTTTGTTTCTCACTGGCCACTGGGTTAGCTTCACTTAAATCGAAAAAGTGAAAATGAAAAGCAATATGATTTATTAGGAGCTTCTTTTTCCTTCCAAAGAAGCACAGAACATCCAAATAATATATAGACATCTCTCTTAGATGTCTACAGATTTTTCTTCTTTTTTTTTGTTGGCAAAATGTCAAGAGATTAGACTATTAAATGGATTGACCAAAAAAGAAGTGTGAATCCGAATACAAAATTTGAATAGGTCAAGTAAGTGGATAGTTTAATTGTAAATTGTTGAATGACTTATTCAAGAATAATAAAAATATTAGTTATCACAATACAAAAAAAAAACTTCTGGTTTGATTATAAAATTATGAAGTGAAGGAGTTTTGATTATAGTAATTGTCCTTGAATAGTTTTTTAAATAAAAAATAAAAATATAACGGGAGGGGGGATACGAAAAAAGCGTTTTGTAACTGTTGAGGAGTTAGCAAACAAACACATGCCAAATCGCTCATTCTCTCTATCTCTCTTGCCCGCATTGCCCGTTCTCTCTCTCTCTCTCTCTCTCTCTGCTTTTTAATCCATTTTTCAAAGTGATTCTCTGATTCTGCTTCTTCTCTCTTCACCAAAAAAATCTCTCCTTTCTTCTTCCTCCTCAGCTCGGAACTCTCTAATCTCATTTGGATTTTGAAAGGGTTTTTCTTTTCTTTTGTTTCCTCTCTCTCTCTCTCTCTCTCTCGTGCTCTGGTCAAGTTCTTTTCTTTTTCCTGCGGATGAGTTTAGATTCCGTCAAAGTAATGGAGAAATCGAACAAATCCAACGAGAGCGAGAAGAGGAAGAAGCAGAAGAAGAACAATGTCAGGAACAGCGAAGGCGAAGAAGCAAATGGGTGCTGGGTCAAATTTAGGGTTATGGTTTGTTGCCTACCTTCAACAACAGACGTTGATAGCTCATCTCCCACTCTCTCTACCACCACTCGTATGCCTTTGAGCTAATAAAAAACTTTCCTTTTTCTGATGAAATCTTCTTTATTTTTTTCTGAATTTTCTAAAAAAAAGACTTCATATGTGTCAATGTAGTTGGTTTACCTAACTTTGAGAATCAATTTGCGCTTAACTACTTTCATCCTAATCCATATTATTAATATAATCTAACTATCATCATGTCCTTAGTTAGATCCATTATAGTATACAAGAAAAAGTTTTATCCTTTCTTACCAGTTAGTTAGTTAGTTAGTTAGTAGTGAAATGGGTTTTGTTTTTTTTTTTTTTTGGTTTTAACAGTGGGGAGTAAGTCGGTAGCAACTGTGAAATCAAACGAGCAACCAGCTGGCCCTGTTTCTTCTTCTACAACCGCAACTAGCAATGCAGAAAGCTCTTTGTCCACTCCTATGATCAGTGAGGAGCTTAAGATCTATTCCCACCTCAAGCAGTTTTCTTTCCTTGATCTCAAGCTAGCTACTAGAAATTTCAGACCCGAGAGTCTTCTCGGTGAAGGCGGGTTTGGTTGTGTCTTCAAAGGATGGGTCGAGGAGAACGGAACTGCTCCTGTTAAGCCTGGCACTGGCCTTACTGTGGCAGTTAAAACCTTAAATCTTGATGGTCTTCAGGGTCATAAAGAGTGGCTTGTAAGATATCCTTTCTTTTTTCAACTGCGGAAAGCTTAAAACACACAACTACTAAAGGTTTAAGTTTCTGTTTTTGCAGGCTGAGATTAACTATCTTGGTAATCTTCTGCATCCGAATCTTGTTAAACTGGTGGGCTATTGTATCGAAGATGACCAAAGGCTGCTGGTTTATGAGTTTATGCCTCGAGGAAGTTTGGAGAATCACCTCTTCAGAAGTAAGTGTTAAATCAATTACAACCTTGGTATTTGTACAGTAAAGCTTTAAATCTTTCTCCTACTTGTTGTGTTGGAACTTGGAAGGGTCGTTGCCTCTTCCATGGTCGATTCGGATGAGGATTGCATTAGGTGCTGCCAAGGGTCTCAGTTTCCTTCACGAAGAGGCTCTTAAGCCTGTCATATATCGCGATTTCAAAACCTCCAACATTTTACTAGATTCAGTATGTTTCCTTTTTTTCAGCATCTATGTCCTTGCTTGCTTCTAAACGTGTTACCAATATATTCTCAGGACTACAATGCCAAACTATCAGATTTTGGGCTTGCTAAAGATGCTCCTGATGAAGGCAAAACGCATGTCTCTACTCGAGTCATGGGCACTTATGGTTACGCTGCTCCTGAGTATGTTATGACTGGTTAGTCTTTCATTCACCCTCTCCTCTCATTATATATCCTTTCTCTATTAGCAGCATTGATATGATTGTATACTACTACTGCTTATAGGTCACTTGACATCGATGAGCGATGTGTATAGTTTCGGTGTGGTTCTACTCGAAATGCTGACTGGTAGAAGATCCATGGACAAAAACCGACCAAGCGGTGAGCAAAACCTCGTTGAATGGGCTAGACCGCATCTCCTCGACAGAAGAAGATTCTACCGGCTACTTGATCCGAGGCTGGAGGGCCATTTCTCCATCAAAGGAGCTCAGAAAGTGACTCAGCTTGCGGCCCAATGCCTTAGCCGTGACTCCAAGATCAGACCCAAAATGAGTGAAGTGGTTGAAGTCCTTAAGCCACTCCCGCTTCTCAAAGACATGGCTAGCTCTTCCTACTACTTCCAGACAATGCAAGCCGAGCGGTTGAAAGCTGGGTCTGGGTCTGGTCGTGGGTTGGGGTCGAGAAACGGACAACCTGTGCTTAGGACACTGTCTAGTCCTCATGGCCAAGCTGGTTCTTCACCTTATCGTCATCAGATTCCGTCTCCTATGCCCAAAGGTGCAACTACTTAGCTATATCTCATTTCCTTTAGAGGCTCTTTCTTGTGACGCAAGGAAACTGTCTGTTTTTAACCAATATTCTTAACCGATTTAGAGAAAGGCAAATTATGGTGTATAAGACTGATCTGAAAGAAGATCCAACGTTGTTGATTTACCCTTTGTAACCGCCTGTTTCTTCTTATATTGTACTCTTCGACTTGTCTTAGTGTTTATCTGTTAGTCGCATAATATTGTCTCATTCATTCACTACTAGTCGTTTTCGCAATTTCTCAGTTGCTTGACCGAGCCAGTACGCAACCAAACCTAACCTAACCTTTGATATAAATGTGGATGCCGTTTTAGCTTATAATATGTTTGAATATTTTCCTCTTTTTTTTTGATATTTGGACTTATCCACTTGCTGCTTTTAACATGTCACAATGACTGCATCATCTCTTTCAAAATTTCATCGTCACCCCACCTATATAACTGCATTTGAGAGCTATTAGGGGAAATGTTATCAATGGCCCCCGTAAGTTCTTTTCACACTTCACTGTCGCTTCACCAGCACTCAACCATATAAAACTATCAACAAAGGGGGGTACTGGAAAGTGTTGGGGTTGAAATTTCGCTTTTACTAGAGTTTTGAATCTTTTCCTCTTTTGAATTTGGTACTCATCCGCCGCTTGTTGCTTTATATAAGATTAATCGAATAGTTATCTGACTAAAAAGTAATAATATGGCACAGGATGACACCATTTCTTACGTGAAGTTATTGTTTATTCAAATGTGCTCAAATGCAAGTTATCCATCTTAGTACTTGTTAAACATGCATGCCGCAAGGACCAACGACTTAAACTCAGAAAACTAACTTTAATTTGATTACTTTTTTTGCTGTAATTTGATTTATCTTTATTGAAACTTGATCAATGTTTATAATAAAAATACATAATTTAATGACTAAATCCAAAATTACGAAACATTCAACTATTCAAAAACAATGGACCGTTCCAAACTCCCAAGTTTCAAAAATCCGGAAATCCCCTCCCACCTTTTTCCAGCAAACAAAAACAAATATTTAAAAACACATCCATCTTGTTATATTTTACTTTGGAAACCCTACACATAACAGCTGCAGATTATTAATATAAATAGAGTCCGGTCAACGTTTTATGTATTGAAACATATAAAATGAATGTAGTTCTTGGTTATAGTCGTCATCCGACAAGGCTATCCGTGTACGTGTATATTCTTCTATACTTGTTAAACAAATATCCAAGATAAAGAACTAGTAAAATGAATGGTTCACGCGTAAGCAAGACAAGGTTTATCTGGTGGCTAAACCACTTATCGAAGTTTTGTCAAATATAAAAAAATGAATCGAAAAAGCATATGTCTTCGTCCAGAAGTGACAAATATTAACAAGTTTGATCATTTATTTGTATCTCCAAAAACCAAGATATGCCATTCTATTTAGACTTTTCAAAAAGAAATGTCACTTCCGAATAAAATAAAGTACGAAATTTCCGAGAACATCATGGCACGATCGTCATCTTCTTCCTCTTATCTATATAACTCCTCATGCGGCTTTCCTCTCCTCCACTAACTATTTTACAGAGCAATACAGAGGGAAAAGACAGAGACATATATATATATACAATTCATTCTTGTTCCAATCCCAACAAGACTAGGAGGTAATGGGGAACCTTTTGTGCTGCGTGCTGGTGAAGCAATCAGATGTTGCGATCAAGGAGAGATTTGGCAAATTTCAAAAAGTTCTTAATCCAGGTCTCCAGTTTGTGCCCTGGGTCATAGGTGATTATGTCGCCGGTCATCTCACCCTCCGTCTCCAGCAACTCGATGTTCAATGCGAAACCAAAACCAAGGTAAGCAGCATTGAACACATATATGCATACATATACACATATATCTCCTTCCTTCTTCTGCTAACATATCATTTCTGTATCAGGACAATGTGTTTGTGACAGTGGTTGCATCCATTCAATACAGAGTCTTGGTTGACAAGGCAAGTGATGCTTTCTACAGACTTAGCAATCCTACTTCCCAAATCAAAGCCTATGTCTTCGACGGTAACTACTAAACTGCATCACCATCTTCTTATTTTTATTCCAATCAAATTTTCTGAGAATATTGGTTATGTTTCTCTCAGTGATCAGAGCATGTGTACCAAAGCTGAACTTGGACGATGTCTTCGAGCAGAAGAATGAGATCGCAAAATCAGTGGAAGAAGAGCTAGACAAAGCCATGACTGCTTATGGTTATGAGATCCTTCAAACCCTTATCATCGACATCGAGCCTGACCAACAGGTTAAACGCGCCATGAACGAAATCAACGCCGGTAATTCATAATCTTTTCAATTTTTAGAACCACAAAATAAAAGTTATGTCTCTGATCTTGAAATAAATCATTACAGCGGCGAGGATGAGAGTGGCGGCGAACGAGAAAGCAGAGGCGGAGAAAATCATTCAGATAAAGAGAGCAGAAGGAGAAGCTGAGTCCAAGTACCTATCTGGTCTCGGTATCGCTCGTCAGAGACAAGCTATCGTTGACGGTCTCAGAGACAGTGTTCTCGGCTTCGCGGGAAACGTGCCTGGGACGTCAGCGAAGGATGTGTTGGACATGGTGATGATGACTCAGTACTTTGACACTATGAGAGATATCGGAGCTTCTTCCAAATCTTCGTCGGTGTTTATCCCTCACGGTCCCGGCGCCGTCGCAGACGTGGCGGCACAAATTCGAAATGGATTATTGCAGGCCCACCAGACCAATGCCTAAATGCCTCAGTCAAGAGTCAACTGTCTGAAAGCCGTCTCCACCCTGTTTTTTGGTGATTTTTTTTAATATATATATATTTTAAAAGATATAAAATGATATGTTGATTGTTGTTTTATATTTTTCTTTTTCCATGTGATCATTTTTTTCTTGTGTGGTTTATCTTTTTTTATCTGCCCTTGTTATTTTGTATTTATTTCTGTTAATTCAGTTTGAATGTGAAAATTAAAAGTATAACTATCTCTTTTCTTTTGTGCACCAAATTATAACTACTATCTCTAAATACATTAATATAAATGTAGAATGTGGTTAGTTATTTTAAAACACCACTAAAGATTATAGGTTTGAATATATAGAGCATTTACAGAAATATTCAATATTTTCGTAGGGAGGTTAACACATAGATTGTGAGAAAATTCAAAAAATATGACAATATTGTTTTTATGCATAGTTGCATCCTGCACTAACATATTATGATGTTCAACGAGGTTTGGAACCTTTGTTGTCTCTGTTTCTCTAGAAAAATAACGATTTTTTAGTGGCTAGTTCACCGACTTAGGGAGTATTATGAAGTTTTACTAAATTAAGTGATAAAAAATTAGAACGATTTTCATGCATCATGAAAGAGAGTTTAACATACATTATTACAAATGTAGAATGTGGTTAAATTTTTTAAAACAACACTAAAACGTATAAGCTTTATTATATAGTGCGTTTAACGTAAAACTCAATATATTCGTAGCAAATTATACATAGATTCGGAGAAAAATTCAAAAAATATGACAATAATTTTTAATAGATAGTTCCATCCTTCACTAACATATGATGATGTTCAAAGAGGCTTGGAACCTTTGTTGTCTCTGTTTCTCAAGAGAATAGCGATTTTATAGTGGTTATTTCACTGATTTAGATAGTATTATGAAGTTTTACTAATTAATTGATAAATAATTAGAACGATTCCCATTTACCCTAAAAGAAAATTTAACATACATTAATACAAATTTAGAATATCTTTATAAAATTTAGATCAACAATAAAAAGTATAAGCTTCAGTATATAGGTGTTTAACGTAAAACGTAGGGGTTCACATAGATTTTGAGAAAAATTCAAAAAAATATAGTAATATTGCTTTAATGCATAGTTGTCTTCTGTACCAATATATAATGATGGTCAAAGAGGTTTGGAACCCTTGTTGTCTCCATTTCTCTATCGAATAGCGATTTTATAATGATTAGTCCACTAATTTAGGGAGTATATGAACTTTTACTATTTTTTTTTAAAATTGAACGATACTCATGTACCATGAAAGAGAGTTTAGCATATATTAATACAAATGTAGAATGTGGCTAGAAATTTTAAAACAACACTAAAGATTATAGATTTCAGTATATAAAGCATTTACCAAAAACTAAATATTTTTCCGTAGAGGTTAACACATAGATTTTGAGAAAATTTCGAAAAATATGAAAATATTGTTTTAATTCATAGCTGCATCCTGCACTAACATATGATAATGTTCAAATAGGTTTGGAGCCTTCTTTGTCTCTGTTTTCAAGAAATTATAGATTTTATAGTGGTTATTCTATCGATTTATGGAGTATTTTAAAGTTTTACTAAATTAATTGATAAAAAAATTATAACGATTCTCATATGCCACGAAAGAGAGTTGAAAATACATTAATACAAATTTAGAATGTGATTAAAAATTTTAAAACAACAGTAAAAAGTATAAGTTTCAGTATATAGAGCGTTTAACGTAAAACTCAATATTTTCGTAGGGGTTAACACATAGATTTTGAGAAAAATTCAAAAAATATAACAATATTGCTTTAATGCATAGTTGTCTCATGTACTAATATATGATGATGGTCAAAGAGGTTTTGAACCTTTGTTGTCTCCATTTCTCTAGAGAATAGCGATTTTATACTGGTTAGTCCACTAATATAGGGAGTAGAGGAAGTTATAATAAATTAATTGATAAAAAAATCATAACGATTCTCATATACCACGAAAGAGAGTTTAACATACATTAATACAAATGTAGAATGTGGTTAGAAATTTTAAAACAACAGTAAGAAGTATAACCTTCAGTATATAGAGCGTTTAACATAAAACTCA
Source organism: Brassica napus (assembly GCF_020379485.1). Classification (NCBI taxonomy): domain Eukaryota; kingdom Viridiplantae; phylum Streptophyta; class Magnoliopsida; order Brassicales; family Brassicaceae; genus Brassica; species Brassica napus. The sequence goes on along the minus strand of NC_063448.1, from coordinate 56,411,118 downwards.
ATATTTTCGTAGGGGTTAACACATAGATTTTGAGAAAAATTCAAAAAATATAAAAATATTGCTTTAATGCATATTTGCCTCCTGTAATAATATATGATGATGATCAAAGAGGTTTGAAACCTTTGTTGTCTCCATTTCTCTAGAGAATAACGATTTTATAATGGTTAATCCACTAATATAGGGAGTATAAGAAGTATTACTAACTTAATTGATAAAAAAATTATAACGATTCCCATATACAACGAAAGAGAGTTTAAAATACATTAATACAAATGTAGAATATGGTTAGAAATTTTAAAACAACAGTAACAAGTATAACCTTCAGTATATAGAGCGTTTAACATAAAACTCAATATTTTCGTAGGGGGTTAACACATAGATTTTGAGAAAAATTCAAAAAATATAACAATATTGCTTTAATGCATAGTTGCCTCTTGTACTAATATATGATGATGTTCAAAGAGGTTTTGAATCTTTGTTGTCTCCATTTCTAAAGAGAATAGCGATTTTATAATGGTTAGTCCACTAATATAAGGAGTATAAGAAGTTTAACTAAATTAAAAGATAAAAAATTATAACGATTCCCATCTACCACGAAAGAGAGTTTAACATACATTAATACAAATGTAGAATGTGGTTAGAAATTTTAAAACAACAGTAAGAAGTATAAGCTTCAGTATATAGAGCGTTTAAAGTAAAACTCAATATTTTAGTAGGGGTTAACACATATATTTTGAAAAGAATTCAAAAAATATAAAAATATTGCTTTAATGCATAGTTTCCTCATTAACTAATATATGATGATGGTCAAAGAGGTTTGGAACCTTTGTTGTCTCCATTTCTCTAAAGAATAGCGATTTCATAATGGTTAGTCCACTAATTTAGGGAGTATAATAAGTTTTACTAAATTAATTTCTTAAAAAAATAGAACGATGCTCATGTACTATGAAATAGAGTTTAAAATAAATTAATACAAATATAGAATGTGGTTAGAAATTTTAAAACAACACTAAAGATTATAGGTTTCAGTATATAAAGCATTTACCAAAAACTCAATATTTTTCGTCGGGGTTAACACAAATTTTTTGAGAAAATTTCAAAAAATATGAAAATATTGTTTTAATGCATAGCTGCATCCTGCACTAACATATGATAATGTTCAAATAGGTTTGGACACTTCTTTGTCTCCGTTTTTCAAGAAATTAGCGATATTGGTTATTCTATCGATTTAGGGAGTATTATAAAGTTTTACTAAATTAATTGATAAAAAAAAATATAACGATTCTCATATGCCACGAAAGAGAGTTGAAAATACATTAATACAAATGTAGAATATGATTAGAAATTTTAGAACAACAGTAAAAAGTATAAGTTTCAGTATATAGAGCGTTTAACGTAAAACTCAGTATTTTCGTAGAGGTTAACACATAGATTTTGAAAAAAATTCAAAAAATATAAAAATATTGCCTTAATGCATAGTTTCCTCATTTACTAATATATGATGATGGTGAAAGAGGTTTTGAACCTTTGTTGTCTCCATTTCTCTAGAGAATAAAGATTTTATAATGGTTAGTCCACTAATATAGGGAGTATAAGAAGTTTTACTAAATTAATTGATAAAAAAATTATAACGATTCCCATATACAACGAAAGAGAGTTTAAAATACATTAATACAAATGTAGAATATGGTTAGAAATTTTAAAACAACAGTAACAAGTATAACCTTCGGTATATAGAGCGTTTAACATAAAACTCAATATTTTCGTAGGGGTTTTTACATAGATTTTGAGAAAAATTCAAAAAATATAACAATATTGCTTTAATGCATAGTTGCCTCTTGTACTAATATATGATGATGGTCAAATAGGTTTTGAACCTTTGTTGTCTCCATTTCTCAAGAGAATAGCGATTTTATAATGGTTAGTCCACTAATATAGGGAGTATAAGAAGTTTTACAAAATTAATTGATAAAAAATTATAACGATTCCCATATACCACGAAAGAGAGTTTAACATACATTAATACAAATGTAGAATGTTGTTAGAAATTTTAAAACAACAGTAAGAAGTATAAGCTTCAGTATATAGAGCGTTTAAAGTAAAACTCAATATTTTAGTAAGGGTTAACACATAGATTTTGAAAAAAATTCAAAAATTATAAAAATATTGCTTTAATGCATATTTGTCTCCTGTACTAATATATGATGATGGTCAAAGAGGTTTGGAACCTTTGTTGTCTCCATTTCTCTAGAGAATAGCGATTTCATAATGGTTAGTCCACTAATTTAGGGAGTATAATAAGTTTTACTAAATTAATTTCTAAAAAAAATTGAACGATGCTCATGTACCATGAAATAGAGTTTAAAAATAAATTGATACAAATATAGAATGTGGTTATAAATTTTAAAACAACACTAAAGATTATAGGTTTCAGTATATAAAGCATTTACCAAAAACTCAATATTTTTCGTAGGGGTTAACACAAAATTTTTGAGAAAATTTCAAAATATGAAAATATTGTTTTAATGCATAGCTGCATCCTGCACTAACATATGATAATGTTCAAATAGGTTTGGACACTTCTTTGTCTCCGTTTTTCAAGAAATTAGCGATAGTGGTTATTCTATCGATTTAGGGAGTATTATAAAGTTTTACTAAATTAATTGATAAAAAAAAATATAACGATTCTCATATGCCACGAAAGAGAGTTGAAAATACATTAATACAAATGTAGAATGTGGTTAGAAATTTTAGAACAACAGTAAAAAGTATAAGTTTCAGTATATAGAGCGTTTAACGTAAAACTCAGTATTTTCGTAGAGGTTAATACATAGATTTTGAAAAAAATTCAAAAAATATAAAAATATTGCCTTAATGCATAGTTTCCTCATTTACTAATATATGATGATGGTGAAAGAGGTTTTGAACCTTTGTTGTCTCCATTTCTCTAGAGAATAGAGATTTTATAATGGTTAGTCCACTAATATAGGGAGTATAAGAAGTTTTACTAAATTAATTGATAAAAAAATTATAACGATTCCCATATACAACGAAAGAGAGTTTAAAATACATTAATACAAATGTAGAATATGGTTAGAAATTTTAAAACAACAGTAACAAGTATAACCTTCAGTATATAGAGCGTTTAACATAAAACTCAATATTTTCATAGGGGTTAACACATAGATTTTGAGAAAAATTCAAAAAATACAACAATATTGCTTTAATGCATATTTGCCTCTTGTACTAATATATGATGATGGTCTAAGAGGTTTTGAACCTTTGTTGTCTCCATTTCTCAAGAGAATAGCGATTTTATAATGGTTAGTCCACTAATATAGGGAGTATAAGAAGTTTTACAAAATTAATTGATAAAAAAATTATAACGATTCTCATATACCACGAAAGAGGGTTTAACATACATTAATACAAATGTAGAATGTTGTTAGAAATTTTAAAACAACAGTAAGAAGTATAAGCTTCAGTATATAGAGCGTTTAAAGTAAAACTCAATATTTTAGTAGAGGTTAACACATAGATTTTGAAAAAAATTCAAAAAATATAAAAATATTGCTTTAATGCATAGTTTCCTCTTTTACTAATATATGATGATGGTCAAAGAGGTTTGAAACCTTTGTTGTCTCCATTTCTCTAGAGAATAGCAATTTCATAATGGTTAGTCCACGAATTTAGGGAGTTTAAAAGTTTTACTAACTTAATTTCTAAAAAAAATTGAACGATGCTCATGTACCATGAAATAGAGTTTAACATACATTAATACAAATATAGAATGTGGTTAGAAATTTTAAAACAACATTAAAGATTATAGGTTTCAGTATATAAAGCATTTACCAAAAACTCTATATTTTTCGTGGGGGTTAACACATAAATTTTGAGAAAATTTCAAAAAATATGAAAATATTGTTTTAATGCATAGCTGCATCATGCACTAACATATGATAATGTTCAAGTAGGTTTGGACACTTTTTTGTCGCCATTTTTCAAGAAATTAGCGATAGTGGTTATTCTATCGATTTAAGGAGTATTATAAAGTTTTACTAAATTAATTGATAAAAAAATTATAACGATTCCCATATATCACAAAAGAGAGTTTAACATACATTAATACAAATGTAGAATGTGGTTAGAAATTTTAAAACAACAGTAAAAAGTGTAAGTTTCGGTATATAGAGCGTTTAACATAAAACTCAATATTTTCGTAGGGGTTAACACATAGATTTTGAGAAAAATTCAAAAACTATAACAATATTGCTTTAATGCATAGTTGTCTCATTTACTAATATATGATGATGTTCAAAGAGGTTTAGAACCTTTGTTGTCTCTATTTCTCTAGAGAATAGCGATTTTATAATGGTTAGTCCACTAATTTAGGGAGTATAAGAAGGTTTACCAAATTAATTTCTAAACAAAATTGAACGATGCTCATGTACCATGATATAGAGTTTAACATATATTAATACAAATGTAGAATGTGGTTAGAAATTTTAAAACAGCACTAAAGATTATAGGTTTCAGTATATAAAACATTTACGAAAAACACAATATTTTTCGTAGGGGTTCAACATATAAATTTTAAGATAAATTTGAAAATATGAAAATATTGTTTTAATGCATAGCTGCATCCTGCACTAACATATTATAATGTTCAAATAGGTTTGGATACTTCTTTGTCTCCGTTTTTCAAGAAATTAGCGATAGTGGTTATTCTATCGATTTAGGGAGTATTATAAAGTTTTACTAAATTAATTGATAAAAAAATTATAACGATTCCCATATACCACGAAAGAGAGTTTAACATACATTAATACAAATGTAGAATGTGGTTAGAAATTTTAAAACAACAGTAAAAAGTATAAGTTTCAGTATATAGAGCGTTTAACGTAAAACTCAATATTTTCGTAGGGGTTAACACATAGATTTTGAAAAAAATTCAAAAAATATAACAATATTGCTTTAATGCATAGTTGCCTCCTGTACTAATATATGATGATGGTCAAAGAGGTTTTGAACCTTTGTTGTCTCCATTTCTCTAGAGAATAGTGATTTCATAATGGTTAGTCCACTAATATAGGGAGTATAAGAAGTTTTACTAAATTAATTGATAAAAAAATTATAACGATTCCATATACCACGAAAGAGAGTTTAAAATACATTAATTCAAATGTAGAATATGGTTAGAAATTTTAAAACAACAGGAAGAATTATAACCTTCAGTATATAGAGCGTTTAACATAAAACTCAATATTTTCGTAGGGGTTAACACATAGATTTTTTGAAAAATTCAAAAAATATAACAATATTAATTTATTGCATATTTGCCTCCTGTACTAATTTATGATGATGGTCAAAGAGGTTTGGAACCTTTGTTGTCTCCATTTCTCTAGAGAATAACGATTTTATAATGGTTAGTCCACTAATATAGGGAGTATAAGATGTTTTACTAAATTAATTGATAAAAAAATTATAACGATTCCTATACACCACGAAAGAGAGTTTAACATACATTAATAAAAATGTAGAATGTGGTTAGAAATTTTAAAACAACAGGAAGACGTATAACCTTCAGTATATAGAGCGTTTAACATAAAACTCAATATTTTCGTAGGGGTTAACACATAGATTTTGTGAAAAATTCAAAAAATATAACAATATTGATTTAATGCATATTCGCCTCCTGTACTAATTTATGATGATGGTCAAAGAGGTTTGGAACCTTTGTTGTCTCCATTTCTCTAGAGAATAACGATTTTATAACGGTTAGTCCACTAATATGGGGAGTATAAGAAGTTTTACTAAATTAATTGATAAAAAAATTATACCGATTCCTATACACCACGAAAGAGAGTTTAACATACATTAATAAAAATGTAGAATGTGGTTAGAAATTTTAAAACAACAGTAAGAAGTATAAGCTTCAGTATATAGAGCGTTTAACATAAAACTCAATATTTTCGTAGGGGTTAACACATAGATTTTGAAAAAAATTCAAAAAATATAAAAATATTGCTTTAATGCATAGTTTCCTCATTTACTAATATATGATGATGGTCAAAGAGGTTTGGAACCTTTGTTGTCTCCATTTCTCTAGAGAATAGCGATTTTATAATGGTTAGTCCACTAATATAGGGAGAATAAGAAGTTTTACTAAATTAATTGATAAAAAAATTATAACGATTCCCATATACCACGAAAGAGAGTTTAAAATACATTAATACAAATTTAGAATATGGTTAGAAATTTTAAAACAACAGTAAGAAGTATAACCTTCAGTATATAGAGCGATTAACATAAAACTCAATATTTTCGTAGGGGTTAACACATAGATTTTGAGAAAAATTAAAAAAATATAACAATATTGCTTTAATGCATATTTTCCTCCTTTACTAATATATGATGATGATCAAAGAGGTTTGGAACCTTTGTTATCTCCATTTCTCTAGAGAATAACGATTTTAAAATGGTTAGTCCACTAATATAGGGAGTATAAGATGTTTTACTAAATTAATTGATAAAAAAATTATAACGATTCCTATATACCACGAAAGAGAGTTTAACATACATTAATAAAAATGTAGAATGTGGTTAGAAATTTTAAAACAACAGTAAGAAGTATAAGCTTCAGTATATAGAGCGTTTAACATAAAACTCAATATTTTCGTAGGGGTTAACACATAGATTTTGAAAAAAATTCAAAAAATATAAAAATATTGCTTTAATGCATAGTTTCCTCATTTACTAATATATGATGATGGTCAAAGAGGTTTGGAACCTTTGTTGTCTCCATTTCTCTAGAGAATAGCGATTTCATAATGGTTAGTCCACTAATATAGGGAGAATAAGAAGTTTTACTAAATTAATTGATAAAAAAATTATAACGATTCCCATATACCACGAAAGAGAGTTTAAAATACATTAATACAAATTTAGAATATGGTTAGAAATTTTAAAACAACAGTAAGAAGTATAACCTTCAGTATATAGAGCGATTAACATAAAACTCAATATTTTCGTAGGGGTTAACACATAGATTTTGAGAAAAATTCAAAAAATATAACAATATTGCTTTAATGCATATTTCCTCCTGTACTAATATATGATGATGATCAAAGAGGTTTGGAACCTTTGTTATCTCCATTTCTCTAGAGAATAACGATTTTAAAATGGTTAGTCCACTAATATAGGGAGTATAAGATGTTTTACTAAATTAATTGATAAAAAAATTATAACGATTCCCATATACCACGAAAGAGAGTTTAACATACATTAATACAAATGTAAAATGTGGTTAGCAATTTTAAAACAACAGTAAGAAGTATAAGCTTCAGTATATAGAGCGTTTAACGTAAAACTCAATATTTTCGTAGGGGTTAACACATAGATTTTGAGAAAAATTCAAAAAATATAAAAATATTGTTTTAATGCATAGTTGCCTCTTGTACTAATATATGATGATGGTCAAAGAGGTTTTGAACCTTTGTTGTCTCCATTTCTCTAGAGAATAACGATTTTATAATGGTTAGTCCACTAATATAGGGAGTATAAGAAGTTTTACTAAATTAATTGATAAAAAAATTATAACGATTCCATATACCACGAAAGAGAGTTTAAAATACATTAATTCAAATGTAGAATATGGTTAGAAATTTTAAAAAACAGTAAGAAGTAAAACCTTCAGTATATAGAGCGTTTAACATAAAACTCAATATTTTCGTAGGGGTTAACACATAGATTTTGTGAAAAATTCAAAAAATATAACAATATTGATTTAATGCATATTTGCCTCCTGTACTAATATATGATGATGGTCAAAGAGGTTTGGAACCTTTGTTGTCTCCATTTCTCTAGAGAATAACGATTTATAATGGTTAGTCCACTAATATAGGGAGTATAAGAAGTTTTACTAAATTAATTGATAAAAAAATTATAACGATTCCATATACCACGAAAGAGAGTTTAAATACATTAATAAAATGTAGAATATGGTTAGAAATTTTAAAACAACAGGAAGAAGTATAACCTTCAGTATATAGAGCGTTTAACATAAAACTCAATATTTTTCGTAGGGGTTAACACATAGATTTTGAGAAAAATTAAAAAAATATAAAAATATTGTTTTAATGCATATTTGCCTCATTTACTAATATATGATGATGGTCAAAGAGGTTTGGAACCTTTGTTGTCTCCATTTCTCTAGAGAATAACGATTTTATAATGGTTAGTCCACTAATATAGGGAGTATAAGAAGTTTTACTAAATTAATTGATAAAAAAATTATAACGATTCCCATATACCACGAAAGAGAGTTTAAAATACATTAATACAAATTTAGAATATGGTTAGAAATTTTAAAACAACAGTAAGAAGTATAACCTTCAGTATATAGAGCGTTTAACATAAAACTCAATATTTTCGTAGGGGTTAACACATAGATTTTGAGAAAAATTCAAAAAATATAACAATATTGCTTTAATGCATATTTTCCTCCTGTACTAATATATGATGATGATCAAAGAGGTTTGGAACCTTTGTTGTCTCCATTTCTCTAGAGAATAACGATTTTAAATGGTTAGTCCACTAATATAGGGAGTATAAGATGTTTTACTAAATTAATTGATAAAAAAATTATAACGATTCCCATATACCACGAAAGAGAGTTTAACATACATTAATACAAATGTAAAATGTGGTTAGAAATTTTAAAACACAGTAAGAAGTATAACCTTCAGTATATAGAGCGTTTAACGTAAAACTCAATATTTTCGTAGGGGTTAACACATAGATTTTGAGAAAAATTCAAAAATATAAAAATATTGCTTTAATGCATAGTTGCCTCTTGTACTAATATATGATGATGGTCAAAGAGGTTTTGAACCTTTGTTGTCCCATTTCTCTAGAGAATACGATTTTATAATGGTTAGTCCACTAATATAGGGAGTATAAGAAGTTTACTAAATTAATTGATAAAAAAATTATAACGATTCCATATACCACGAAAGAGAGTTTAAAATACATTAATACAAATGTAGAATGTGGTTAGAAATTTTAAAACAACAGTAAGAAGTATAACCTTCAGTATATAGAGCGTTTAACATAAAACTCAATATTTTCGTAGGGGTTAACACATAGATTTTGAGAAAAATTCAAAAAATATAACAATATTGCTTTAATGCATATTTGCCTCCTGTACTAATATATGATGATGGTCAAAGAGGTTTGGAACCTTTGTTGTCTCCATTTCTCTAGAGAATAACGATTTTATAATGGTTAGTCCACTAATATAGGGAGTATAAGAAGTTTTACTAAATTAATTGATAAAAAAATTATAACGATTCCCATATACCACGAAAGAGAGTTTAAAATACATTAATACAAATGTAGAATATGGTTAGAAATTTTAAAACAACAGTAAGAAGTATAACCTTCAGTATATAGAGCGTTTAACATAAAACTCAATATTTTCGTAGGGGTTAACACATAGATTTTGAGAAAAATTCAAAAATATAAACAATATTGCTTTAATGCATATTTCCTCCTGTACTAATTATGATGATGATCAAGAGGTTTGGACCTTTGTTATCTCCATTTCTCTAGAGAATAACGATTTTAATAATGGTTAGTCCACTAATATAGGGAGTATAAGATGTTTACTAAATTAATTGATAAAAAATTATAACGATTCCCATATACCACGAAAGAGAGTTTAACATACATTAATTACAAATGTAGAATGTGGTTAGAAATTTTAAAACAGTAAGAAGTATAAGCTTCAGTATATAGAGCGTTTAACATAAAACTCAATATTTTCGGGGGGTTAACACATAGATTTTGAGACAAAAATTCATAAA